>NW_021167257.1:0-256194 GCF_003724135.2 Verticillium nonalfalfae | reverse complement strand
CCCCCCCCCCCCCCCCCCCCGGCCGTGCCCTCCACCCGATATCCACTGTATTCGGGAGAAAACCAACCGAACGGGTACAACAAAACGCTTCGTGCCCCAATTCCGAGACACCGAGCAGCCCCCTATCTCACAAATCGCAGCAACCTCACTCAATTCACCACCACCACTACCAATTCACTGCAACGTAAAGATGGGCATTTCAGCAGCCTTTGCAGCCGATTCGGAATGGCCATTGTGGGACGATGAGCCTCTCGATGGTGCTTTCGAGATCGACTTGCCTGGAGGGGTCATTGACCAAGGGGTTGTTTCTAGTGTTACACGGCCATGGCTATTCGGATACAAGCCCAAGATGTCCAACGGGCGCGCCATCCTCATCCTCGGTGGTGGTGGCTATGTTGAGCTGATGGCTGGCAAAGAGGGAGTCGTGATCGCCCGTTGGCTTGCGTCACTCGGTTTCGAGGCTTTCGTGCTTGTTCATCGCTTTCCTACGGCTGCCACAGGACCTCAAGCTCCAATCGATGACGCAAGACAGGCGTTGCGATTGATTAGCGATCGGGCCGATGTGCCAAAAGGATTGGCAGTCTGTGGTTTATCATCTGGCGGTCATCTTGGCTCGGCGCTGCTCGCCGAGTACCCGGCTTCTTGGGTCTCTACCGCAGGAGCGCCAGTGCCGAAGCTGGACTTTGCTATCATTGGGTATGGACCAATTTCTACAAACGCAGTTGGACACACTATCATCCCAAATAAGGCCCCTCTTGAACCTCCCGCAAAACAGGCGCTCTACGACACTGTCATCCCGGATCAGCAATTATCGAATTTGGCACCGCCAACCTTCATTGTCTACTCTAACAACGATCCCGTCGTTCCTGTGGTCAACGCCTACCGTCTGGCGCAATCCATACAGGCGGCTGGAGGCCCCGTTGAGCTTCACGTCTTTGCCGACGCGCCACACGGATTCGCGCTGGATACTGGATCTGAAGTACCCGTCTCAAAATGGCCCTCTTTGTGCGAGGCATGGTTGAGACAGTTGGGTGTTGTGGAGTAAATGAAGTTGACTCTTCCGTCGTACGAGATAGTACACTCACAGTCACGTACGGAATCAGGTTCTACAGCACGGCAAGTTTGTCTTGTCTTCAGATAAATTGTGCTTTCTGAATATAGGTCAATCAAAATCAATCTTAATCCATCCGAAAGTCTGTCATCATGCGTCATATTATAGACCAAGCGCCTTCGTAATAGCAGGCAAAATAGTCCCCTGGTTCCAATTCCAAATCAAGGCACTGTTGTGTCCGGCAAACGCCGCCCCGGTGAAATATGTGTTCCCGGAACCTTGCAAATCCACCAGCTTCCGGTAGAAACCGTCCTTGATGTCTTCGGCTTTGCAGCGTACGTTGTAAGGCGTGTGGTTGGAGGTGTACGGGAATGTGACGCTCGATGCTGCATCTGCTGGGACAACACCCGCGGCCGCAAGGGTAGCAAGATTCTTGCGGACAAGGTTCTTGCCGTCCTCATCTGTCACGTCGCCGGTATCAAATCCTCCTCCAATGAGGAATTCGTCGGGGGAGCCCGTGGAGCTGAAGCCATTGTTGCCAGGGATAATGGGCTGGTTGAAGGGAGTCAGAGCACCGATGTTGGTGAAGCTGCCGTTGAACCCAGGGACACTCGCTACGCCGGCGAAGTAACCCAAAGAAGAAAACTTGGAGAAGATTTCCTTCTCCTGAATGGAGAGGTCGAAGGCTATCATATTCTTCAAAGTTGGTGGGATAGCCAATAACAGCTTCTGGGCAATGATTGTCTTGGGGCTTTTGCCAGACTCAGCTACTACCAAAGTAACACCAGTCGCGTTAGAGTGACGGTCAACGTTGAGTATAGTAGTGCTTAAGAGCACACTGGAACCGAGCTCATTGAGAGCAGAGTCGTATAGACTCCTGGTGTCGCCCGTGCCGGACAGGATGAACTCGCCGAAGAGGCTGCTCAGCAGACCAGGCCCGAGGCCCTTGATACCATAAAGTGCCGGAAGGGTTGTGAGGTTCCCCGTATACCAATTGAATTGTGCAATGACTGGTAGGAGAGCCGAAAAGTTGTACTTTGCTGCGAACTGACCAAAGGGCTCATATAATTCTGCTGGGACAGGGTCAGGGACTAGGAATCCCTGGTCGATCCATCCATACTTGCTGAGCACATTCTGAGTGTAAGCCTGAGCGGCGGCTTGAAGGACTTGCTGCTGTGCAGCTGCGGCGGAAGCGCTTTGGGCTGGAATGGGAAATCCTAAAGCAAAGTCGAACTGCCGTGATGCACTTGTTGTGGCCAATACATTGGACGTCGTAATTGGGACCTTGAGGCGATTGAAGTATCGCTTCACTAGATCTGTATTCTCGAAGAGAACGACACCGACGTTGCTGACAATGCCGGTTTCATTATTTTTGTACGTTTCAGCGTGGCCTCCGATTTGGTTTTTCTTTTCGATCACCAAGACCTTTGCACCAGCATCCTTCAGTTGTATGGCGGCGTGAATGCCCCCAGAGCCGCCGCCAATGATTGCCACGTCAACATAGACGGCTTTGGCCTTGCAGCCGAGATCAGGGCGACCATTGTGGCCACCGATGGCTTTGCTGGGGTTTGCAGATACGCTCCCGAGCCACAGGGGCCAGGCGATGATTGGCGACAATCTCATGTTGTACGAACTGCAGAAAGTTATGATCAAAAGGCTCTGCCTGGCTGAGCAGCAGCGCAACCCTCACACTAGCAACAGTCGGGCCTCAGTATTTATAATGCGGCATTATGGACGACAAAGACTCCTTAACAGTCTTGGCTTATAACATGCCAGCACGTCATAGTCATTCTCGCTGCGTCATGCCAAAAGGATTACTGCGCCTGAGGGCTGTACGCATGAGTTCCTAATCAGAAATGAAAATACC
The DNA here is from genome assembly GCF_003724135.2 of Verticillium nonalfalfae. Taxonomy (NCBI): domain Eukaryota; kingdom Fungi; phylum Ascomycota; class Sordariomycetes; order Glomerellales; family Plectosphaerellaceae; genus Verticillium; species Verticillium nonalfalfae. The sequence goes on along the minus strand of NW_021167257.1, from coordinate 253,276 downwards.
GGTTTCTCGGGGCAGCATCAGTCATCCGAGAGCTCCGAAAGAGGGTACACGTGCGAATTAAACCTGATAGCTACGACCAGGAGGGCCATAGGATCGAGTCATGGGGCAAGACAAAACAGCTAGAGATGGTGCCTAAATGCTGGGATTTCTCATTTAAGACACGTTAAAGTTCAGCCTATTGAACTCATCGAACGTGTGTCTCTGTATGCGGCTTCGGAAGCACGGCCGGTAAATGAGTTGCCACGCGTCGGGGGCTATGTTCAGGGGAGGGATTCCTTTAATTGGCCCAGCTTCACTTGAATGCAACAACAGAACTTCGGGATACCGGCTACACAATGCCACCTCGCAATGTTCCAGGCGTACGCAATGCAATTTGTAGGTCGAGTCTCACAACCAGACCGAGCAAATCCCAGGAGCTCACAGTTTTGCTGCATGGAGCGAACGCTGTTACATTTGACATACCACTGCTTAGGTACGTCAAGAACTCTGCCTGCCCCGTACTGACATGATGATCTAACCTCGGGATAGAAATGGGGCATTATCTTCAGAAAGATCGACCGTGCTCCATGACCGTGTTTTGGCTCTCCACAACGATATAGTCTACCCCTATGATCATTCGGATTGATTCTGGGTCAATAAAGTTTGCCTCGTCAGGCTGAATCTTGTTGAGGTACTCTGGATCGCTTCCCATCGATTGGAAAGTCTCCAGGTTGTGTACCCAGAATTCTGCAGCGCCGTCGAACTCGAGAATGGGCGGTGCGTTCTCAACACGGCCGAAGTCACGGAATTCGGGCGTCGAGTGGTACTATGAACATACCCTACTGCGTTAGGCATTGTATTGAAGAATTCAAGAGTCTGGACACCCATACCTGGGAATACCTCACCACACCCAGGCGAAGATGAAAGGGTGTCGCCAGTTCGGCGTGTAGAAGAGTTTTATGTGGAACATTCGCTCCATACCCATAGTGCAAGCAGCTTTGTATGTCAAGCAACAGCACTGATCCGGAGCGCCGGGCATGGCCGGGACGGTGGTATTCGCATGGGGTGCACACTTGCCATAGGTGGCACTTACAAGTGAAGCAACGGACAGAGCGGCGGCAAACTTCATTGTGATGTTGCAATATGAAGAGTCTCCGTACGAGCAGTGAATGGAAATAGGCTAGTGGCATACTACGTCCGAGAGATGGTGTTATATACGTCGTTTCTTCTTTGACTCTTGTTAACCTGACATTACACACGTCTAAAAAAAGATTCCGTGACGACTTGGGCGGCGTCCACGCCTGTCAGCATGCGCTGATGAATTCGCGTATCCTCGTCCAATTCGATCACAGGTGAGGCGCGAGGCGCGAGGCGCGAGGCGCAATAAGCGATGGTTACTGCAGCGTCAATCAACGTAAGCTGACACTCACAGCTGTGCAGACCGAATACTCCTGAGATTCATGTAGAGTACTTTTAGTCGTCTGCCGGGAGGGGGGGGCTTTGGGTGTTTGCTTTGTCTGTCATTCGCTCCAGGTGAAAGCATTCCTACTCGATCCAAGCCACAGGTGATACTATTGCTCAAGCCCCAGCGTCGTGGATTCGCGGCGGAAGCCAAAAGGCAGGAGGCTGAGGATGCTGCAACCAAGAGCGTCTCGTTCATTTTCTTTACACAAAATACTGTCAGCTCGGGCATGCATCTCGCAACTGCTTTGAATTTCCTCTGGAAATCTACTGTACATTTTAGCCAAACTTAGAGCACTAGCTTTGAGTGAGAAACCCGGCAGACGGCGGTTGCCCCTGCGAGTACGCGTATCGAAAGGTCAAAGATGTGAATCCACTGGGGCGCAGCGCCAGTCAGTGGCCATTCGTGGCCACCCACATGTGGTTGATGGCTGCAATTCGGTACGGGCCAGAAGCCGAAGCTTAAGTAGATAGCTGTCAGAGCGTTGTTTAGAGCAGAGTGAAGAGGTCTTCCGCACGTGGTCCGCAGCAAATAGAACGTAGGTAGGGGGTCGGAATACATCTGAATTCTGGCCCTCCGCAGCTTGGGGGGCCCTCCGCAGCCTATATATACGTTCTCTCGTGCCCCTTAGCCCCTAGCCAGCCCCTTAGCTTGGCAGGCCCTTGGTGGCTCCGCAGGGGTCCTGACAATAGCGCTGCCATCCGTTCATCACGCAATCTTTGAGGTCCAGCGCCGAGCCAGCAAACCCAGACCTTGATGGGTGTCAGGTTGGTTTGGGCTTTGTAACGGAATTACGATAGAACTCCGATGGAAAGTTAAGAGGAAGTAAAGGCGGAGGTCTCGTTTTCATTTCAGCTTTCGGCTTGTTCGGGTGCCTGCTAAAACAATTAGGGTCTAATATGCTGCCTTGATCAAAGTATGGTACCTAACCTTAACTCCGAGAGCATGGGCGCAGTGGAGCTCAGAGCCGTCTAATAAGCCGTCTCTATGCGCTTTCCGGGACCCATCTGGAGACTTATGACAACAGTCAGCCATACCACAGCTGCACCATCGAACACATTTGCTTTGGCACCATCGGATACATTTGCTGTAATGCAAGCTGGGTCATATTCAGGAATTTGCTTGACAAGATCTGTAGGGGGCAGCCCTGAAATTGGGACCCCCCGCAGAGCATTGTCAAATTACATGGCGTCAACCCAGGACATCAACCCTGATTAGGTCTAGCTTTTCATTAGCCACGATGATTCATTCTGAGGCAGCACAGATGTGCCAATGAGAGTACTTGCTTCAAGACGCCACTTCTTGGCATCTGCGAGTCTCACATTTTCATGGTCCTGAATGCGATGAATTGGGGCTTCACGGTGCTCTGTGCCTCAAAGGTGTTCGATTCGAGATGAAGTCAAAACATATATATTTATTATCAGTCAAAGCATGCTTTGAGTCAGGTCTTTTCTACGATACTAGATCATACGAACATTGCCGCCTTCACCTGCTTTCCCAACCCCCAAACAGCTCTTAGCTTCACAACACCACAGTAAATCTCACCAGCCTAGATTATCATCGATATGATAGGCGGAACAACCACCGGAAGCGGGTCCAGCACCCCAGACAAGCTTTCAGAACTCATCGGAACACCTAGGGCGGACCCCGTTTTCGATCACGATATATGCTTATTATGCAACAAGCTCTCCGAATCATTTGATGACAACATGAAGCACATGCAAAAGGTACACGGGCTTTTCATCCCAGATAAGAAGCGCCTCATTGTGGATCTTGAAACTCTCTTCTCCTATCTCCACCTCATCATCGTCAGACACAACGAATGCATCTGCTGTGGAACGCAGCGGGCTAGCACGCTCGCAGTACAGCAACGTCAGTTAACCTCGAGCCTCAGGCGTCATGAAAGTGAAACTGACAAATCTACAGACATGCTTGGAAAAGGCCACTGCAAGTTCGATATTGCCAGCGACGACTCGGAGTTTGCAGACTTCTATGACTTCTCCGGCTCAGAGGCGGGGAGCGGAGTAGACGAAGACGCAGACGACAGTGCACTCCCGAGGAAAGATAGAGTCGAGAATCGCACAGTGCAGCCTGCCGAAAATTCGCTCCGATTGCCCTCAGGTAGAGTCATCTCTCACCGATCTCAAATACAAATAAATCCCCGACGACAACTTCTGAAGCCACGATCGCCTGGCAGGTCAGATCTGATAAAGGATGGACCAGCAAGCGACATCAACAGCTCAGCACCTACGACTTCATTATCAACGTCATTAGTCAGTCGTTTCGGCAAGGATGCCCTTACGCAGACGAGAGCTGATAAGAAGGAGTACAAGTTCGCGAAACAGCTGGCTTCGCTCAACAAGAACGACGAGAGGAGTCTTGCTCACTTGTCATTGCCACAACAGCGGGCAATTCTGGCTACTCACCAGAAGCAGATTGAGATGGCACACCGAGCAGAAGAAAGATATCGGGGGCGACTGGAAAGTCTTGGAAACCAATTTTTGATGACGCATTTCGTCAAAGATGCCGCTGATAAGAGGACCTTGTGGAAGTGAGCATGTCAGCGTATCAGGAGTGGCGGTCGAGATGTGATCTGTACTATTTTGAACCTCTAGCAAGCGTTGAATGAGATGGTCTGTCCTGGATTGCATGCTAAGATTAAATGGATGCGTCCAGTTGTGTCCAGTGAGCTCAAACACAGCTCTGAGCATCCTCGACTTCTAAGTCAGCGGCACCACCTTGCTTCCTCTCAGCCTGTTCCAGTCGTAGCTCCATGCCATTGGAATAAGCATGCGAAGGGTTCATGGTTGGAACAAAGTATGGCGCTTCCGTGAACAGATAGCGCATCTCTTCAAGAGGACGACGAGCGGTTTCGGGGAGCACACACCAGAAGTATATGGCGTTGGTAGCGTTGCACACCTTTGAACGTTAGCCGTTGCCTCAGTGTAGCTTCATGACCAGGAAGGACCCACGATGAATAGAATATACCATCTCCATCCGATGCCGGTATTATCGTCCAGGGCCACTGACGTCGTCTGTGCAATCATTGCGTTGAATGCAAGATTGACGGCTGTCGCAATACTGACACCTTTGGCCCTGGTCTTCATGTCGAATATCTCTGCAGGAATAATCCATGACAAGGGACCACACGTGGCGCTGAAGGAGAAATTATAAATCCAAGTCATGACGATGAATGCCCAGCTCGCTGCCTTATTTCCGCCGCTCTCATCAGGTGGGAAAGACGCCAGGAGGGCGGTGGAAATGATAAAAGTAACGCAGTTGCCAATATTGCCCAAGATGAGGGGCCAGCGACGGCCAAGCCGATCTACCAAAGCCATACAGAGACCCTGCGCGCACAGAGCCAAGATGTTGGAGATGGCTTGGTACATGAGGGTGTTGTTTGTCGAGATGCCCATCTTGCTGTAGATAGCCACGCTGTAATATTGTATAGCTGCCACGCCAGTCATCTGAATAGAGGCCTGGACCGAACAGGCAATCCAGAGACGTCGCAGGCAAGACTTATCGCGGAAAAGTTCCATGTAGGACTTTGCCTGAACCTCGTGTTCGACGCTAATGGATTCCTGAATCTGAGCAAACTCGGCTTGGACCCAGGCATCGTTGACATTTCCATTGGAGTGGAGCTTGGCGAGAGTCTTGAGGCCGTCCTCTGCCTTTCCGTGATCAATAAGCCATCGGGGTGACTCTGGGAAAAGCATGATCAAGAGGGCGAGGACGCCAGCTGGGATGTTTTGCAATCCGAGGGATATCCTCCACTGGTTCTCGTTATCATCAGAGACGCCGACAGTCATGGCGTAGGAGAACCAGGCGGCGAAGAGCGCGCCGACGCCCAACATGAATTGTTGAAGCGCAGTGACAGTACCTCTAATACTTGGATGTGCAAGTTCGGCCTGATAAACGGGAATGACTGAAAACGAGTCAGCAAGACCCGGACAAGACCATTAAAACACGGAACATACTCATAACCATGGCTCCAATTCCAAGGCCACCGATCCCACGGCCGGCCATCATATACGCAGTGTTCTTCGCCAATGTCTGCAACAGACCCCCGATTATGAAGACGACGGCACCAACGAGGATGCAAAGCTTACGACCAAGTCTGTCGGCCATCGGGGCAGCAGCCAGAGCACCAAAGAAGGCGCCGCCCGTGAAGATAGACACGATGCCTCCGATTTCGGCAGGGTTGTCGCCGACGCGGTCCAGGAAGGATGGAGCGGCGATGACTTGGGCGATGACACCGAGATCGTAGCCATATGTCAACGAGCCAAGCGAGGCGAACACGCCGACGAGCCACTGATATACTTTAGGGGGGAGGGCCATGGCGATTCTTGAAGTGATGATGTATCTATCGGACAGCAGCAACTGAAAAACTTCGGATCGAACAGTGCGGCCGTGTGGCTTTATCTATGATCGGTCCGCACAGAAACCTAAGCATATGAATGCTACCAGCACCGCATGCCAAGTTTCCAGTGTCGCTGGAAATCCCGCCTGTATCTCGGAAGGGTGGAGTGGGATCTGCGGGCCTGAGAGTCACTAGCCGGCGGGGCAATCCTTCGGGGGCTGCGTGGCCCACTGCGACGACAGTCGTGCTGGCTCCGGTCATGAACTCCGATCCTTAGAATGATGGCCCAAGCAGGCAGTGCGTTCAGTGTAGGTCAACGAGAATGGTCACAAGTTGTGAATGGAACTCCCCACGTGTTGATGATGGACATCGTCGGCTGCCGCAGGCACTTAGGTACGTAAGCAGATACATGGGCTCAGATGAGTTCCGTCTTGTCTTCGCCGATGCCGTGCTTCATTTGAGCGCATCGGTAAGACCACAAAACAACAGCAAAGCAGCAAGTCCCAGAGCAAGGCATGACAGATGCCAAGGGAAAGGGCTTACTTCAATCAGGTACTTCCGCACTGAAGCAAGCCACCAAGCTGTCGACAGTATCTTCGCCGTCATCCCATCATGGCCGTGTCAAGTGCTGGCGAAGTAGGCACGCGGAGGTCGAATTCGGCGCTGCCGCGAAGCGCGCCAATCGGAACATCGGGGCATTGATACCCAGGCTAGGTAGCCTGACATCAATTCCCATCAATTCAACCGCATTGCCGGATTCCTAAACCCTGACTCGCGGGTGGATTAAGGATCAGGGCAAAGACAGCAGACAGCATGGCGGGTCAGGTTATCTATGCCAGTGGGATGAAAATGGCTGGGATGTCTTGGTCAATATCGCGAACCTGAGGTCACTGGCACGGCTTCAACAGGGCAAACTCAACGAGCCCACACATTCCCCGCCAACTCGGGCCATTGTCGACCGCGCCCCGGGACGCCATGCAGAATTTGGGGCGCATGTCCCCGCCGTCGACCCCGCCGACTGGGCACTGGCTCGTTGCCCCCTTCTCCGCATCTTGAGTACACGCGCCTCCGCTCCGGCAAACGTTCCTATCATCGGCGCGGGTCCTGTCTGGCACAGGGCTGATAAAACACGTTGGTTCCTAACACCTAGGTCTCAACAACTGATCTCTCTCTGGTCTTCTTTCTCATAAATCTACTTCTTACTGTTACTCCAACCATGGCCACCTTTACGAAACTCACAGACGAGCAGCAGCCCGTCATCTCGGTCAATCCTAACCACAAGATTGCCAAGATTGAAGACAATACCTATGGCGGCTTCACTGAGTGAGTTTCCGCTTCGCGCACGTCACACCAGTAGTAGGCCCTGTGACTGATTCTCGAACCAGGCACATGGGCCGGTGCATCTATGGTGGCCTCTATGACCCAGGCAGCCCCCTGTCTGACGAGAATGGCTACCGCAAGGACGTGATCGAGGCCTTCCAGGAGCTCAAGTGCCCCGTTGTGCGCTATCCCGGCGGCAACTTCATCGCGACCTACCACTGGCAGGATGGCGTTGGCCCTCGCGAGAAGCGGCCCAAGAAGTGAGTGACGAGACCGAAGCAGAGATTTTGAGAGTCCAGAGATTGACGCAACGAAGGCAAGAGCTGGCGTGGCACGGTATCGAGACAAATGAATTTGGAACGGATGAATTCCTGCGATGGTGCGAGGTCGTCGGCACCGAGCCATACCTGGCGCTCAACTTTGGCACGGGCACGCTTGACGAGGCTATGGGTTGGCTCGAATACTGCAATTCGACGGCCGACAGCCATTACGCGAACCTCCGGCGACAGAACGGCCGCGAAGAGCCCTACAACGTCAAGTACTGGGCGCTGGGCAACGAATGCTGGGGTCCGTGGCAGGTCGAGCAGATGACCAAGGAGGACTATGCCAAGAAGGCATGGCAGTGGGCCAAGGCGCTCAAGCTCCTCGACCCGAATGTGCAATTGATTCTCTGCGGCATGGAGGGCCCGACATCTTGGGACGCCTACGTTACCAAGGAGTGTATCAACTACACAATGCATGCGCTCGGCGACAACTCAGCCTCATGCCTCATTGACATGCACAGCATTCACATCTACACAGCGTCTCCTGAGCACCTCAAGAATGCTACGGCGCCGCGGTCTGCCGAGCGTGCCATTGAGATCACGGCCAGCCTCATTGATCTTGCACGAATCGAGAACAAGATCCCCAACAACATTCCTCGTCAGAAGATTTGCTTTGATGAGTGGAACGTCTGGGATCCCGTGAGAGCGCCGGGCTGGCTTGGCGCTGAGGAGAAATACACCTTGTCAGACGCCCTCGCTGTGGCTGTCTGGCTCAACGTCTTCATCCGCCAGGCCAAGTACATCGGCATGGCAACCATTGCGCAGTCTGTCAACGTCATCTCTCCTCTTATGACGACCAAAAATGGCCTCCTCAAGCAGCCGACGTGGTGGCCCCTGCTGCTTTTCAGCAAACATATGCGCGGCCAGACAATCGGCGTCAACGTCCAGTGCGGCGAGTATGAGGGTCAGACAAAGCCCGAATGGATTCGTGGCACCATTGAGACACCGTGGCTCGACGTCAGCGCGTCCATCAACGACGAGGGCATCGTATCGCTTGTCGTTGTCAATATCCACGAGACTAAGAGCTTTGCGACCAAGCTCGAGGGCGTCTCCGGCAAGATTGATGTCTTCACGGTGGCGGGCCCGAGCATTGACGCCGTCAACACGGAGGAGAAGGAAGAAGTCGGCATTGCCGAAAGTTCCTGGGATGGACAGGGCCTATATGAGTTCCCGCAGGCGTCCATGACCATGCTGCGGTGGAAGCCATAAGCGAATGGCGTGCTTGTAGTGCAGATGGATGATACCACAGCGTGAGGGGGAGCCAGGCGAAGAATAAATCATTATAATTGTAAAGTGTTTCATCGTGAGTGATCCGAGTTCTATCCTGGTTTCGATTCTACGGGCCTTCCTGGTCTTCGGAAAGGGTGCGCCTCGGTATTGAAGACGTAGTCGTCGAGGCTAATGAGGTCCTCTGGTGAGAACAGTAGGTAAAAGTATTTTAATGTTTCGGCCGTCCAAAAGCTCTGCGATAGAATCAGCATCAAAGAAAAAGAGATGAACAGTCATAGTACTCCTACCTCCATTGAGTCCAGCTTCTGGGTGTCGCCGTTCACCATCACGTCAGCAATGGCTGAGTAGGCGAACTCGGTTTTCGTGGCCTTGTCGATAGCCACGAACATTTGTTGCCCTAGACGCCTCCACTCGGCATCGCCTGTCATGCGGTACAGCAAAAAGACACTTTCAATGGCCTCTGGTCGCAGGATATACCGCGGATCGCGGGCATGGGTGAAGCCTTTTGGCAAACCAGGCGCGGGCTGGTCGTCTCGGAGGTTATCGCGCCACTTCGCTTCGTCCCATTGACATCCCTCAAGCGACTTACAGGGAACGACGCCAAAAATCTCGGGCATGATGCCCGTGGGGAACGCGGAATAGCCCCAAGCACATCCTCTGGCGAGACGCTTGCCTATGGACACGTGCTCAGGGATGCCAAACAGCTTGCCACCGAGCGCAAACATGCCACCAACAAAGCACGTCAGGTGCTGCGTTTCGGGGTTGCGTCGCACCTTGCCAGGTTCGTCCACAAAAGCGGTGCCCACGAACAAGATGTCAGCTCCGTCTGGAACCATGGGCCTTATGAGAAGGTATGATTCGACAACGTCCATGGCGTCGCGGTACATCTTCTCGTAGGACGCGTCGAGACCCCCTAGCAGAGCATACATCTTAGGGAGGTACTCATACAGAGAGTCGGCCAGAGCTCCCAGAGTAAATTCGTTGTACACATCGACCGTCTCTTCGCGAAAGTTGATCAGCGCCGGCCACATGCCCGGTAGGCGGCTCGAATGCTGGGTGCGACCCAGGAAGAGCTTGACGCGCTCGATGGCATCAAAGTATTTTGTGTCGCCTGTAAGCTGAGAGAGGCGAGTGAATTCGAGGGACAGCGAGCAGGGAGAAGCTGAGGGGTCCGAAGTGCCGGCGATGAGACGGCCGTGCTTGGCTAATTCAAAATCGAGCCAGAAAGGTGGCAGGCGGTTTGGAGTATCAAAGGAGGCGTAGAGCATGTCACCAAGCTCGACAGCCTTAAAAAGGAGACGCGCGTCGTTGGACAGGTCGTAGGCGCTCAGCATGCCGCCAAGGTGTCTGATGGTCGTCTCAAACACGTTGGCAGCGGTTTCGGTCGTGTTGGCCCAGTCGAGGCGGGCAACGACGGCGACGGCCTGGTCAAACTCAGTCTCGAGACCCATGATCCAGAGAGTGTCTAGAGAGTCGACGAGGGTAGCAGCCCATCCGCCAAAGGTGTTTCGCCCGGCAGCCGAGACGGGAACCAGCTCGTCAAACTGCCAGGCGTACTTCTTGTAGCTCGCCCAGCATTTCTGAAAGGCCTTCCTCACTTGTTCAGCTAGGGCATCGGCGGCAAGGTGGGCTTCGTCGGCAATATCGGAGGTTCGTGCAAAGTCGTGCTGCACGCGAGGCAGGTTCTTCGGTTGGCCGGCCGGCAGAGGGTGCATGGAAGAGGGTGCCACGGCGTGGGTGTGGACGTGCTGGCTCCAGTCGAAGCTACTCCTGACGACATAGGAACCAGAGCGCAGGATGAAGAAGATGGTCAGGGCGAGGAGGAGAAAGGCGGCGATGGCCATAAGGCGCCTCGACCGGCGACGGGACCTGTAGGAAACCGCCATGAGGAGGGAGGAGGTGGTCGGACGGATGGCATTCTGGGGGACCTGGAAATTGGGAGGACGGGGGTTTCCTCGATCAACAGGACCCGACCGACGCGTGGAGGTTTGCATGGGCAGTGGCAGGCGCAGGCGCTGGCACTGGCACACGCGCTCGAAGCTCAGCCTACCCGTCTTGGTTGGCAGCTATTAGGGGGTGCTTGGTTAGTGAGCTCTCCCAGTCCACAGTGGCACGTGGGGGCCGCTTCGACGCCAGACGCCACGCAGCCTTGTTCAGCCACACGCACAGCAAATATTGGGCAAGTCGGTGTAGAGAGGGGAGGGCGGGCAGACACTGGCTCATAACATCAGAACACCAAAAGGATCATCAAGAAGCAGTTCTAGATCAATATACCGTCCACACAAATCAACAAACCAGCGCCAGACTGAGTCGCGTAGATGCAATACATACTGGCCTTTTCACTGCATCGACTGCCCACTGGGAGTCTAGCTCGAGGCTCCCTGGCCTGGTGCTAAACCTTTGACCGGCATCGCCTTCAACAAATCACCCGCAGACTTTTTTCAGCGGGGTGTTCACCAATCGCCAAGCGACCACCCCAAGAACACCACCGCCCGCCACTGGGTCTGGAAGTCCAACCAATAGTGCACTGGTGATGACCCGGCGCCCCTCCGGATCGCCTTAGCGTTGCCAGGGTCCAGACCCGCCGGATCGTCCCGGTGGTCAGGGTGACTCGAACTCGCGATGAGTCTTTGCGATAAGAAATCTTCATCGCCGCCCGCTTACTGACGGGGTACTTGTAACTGCGCATATAGCTGCGAGCCACGAGCCTCTTGAGTCCTCCCAAGCTTATCTCGTTCTTTGAACACTACCCTTTATGATTACAGCCATGGACGTCGAGACAGCAAAGCAGCAGGCGCCTGCCGTCGCCTCGCCACTCGAGGATAAGCCGACTCACGATGCGCCGGAAGCCGGCCGTGGTACCCTCAAGACGTTGTTCCGCAAGGCTCTTGTCTCTGGTCGTGTAGAGGAGCGCGGTGTCGAGCCCATCGCCCTCGAGGAGCGCAACTCGACGCGCTACTTCAACTGCTTTACCATCTGGTTTTCCATCAACTTTAACATTCTGCCGTACGCCCCTTCTCAACCTCACTTCCACTCCTCACGCCCCGCAATGACTGACACCCTACACAGTATCACTTTTGGTCTCATTGGCCCCAAGTACAATGGTCTCAGCTTCCGTGACTCTGTTCTCATCATCGTCTTCGTTATCCTCTTCGTCACTTTGGCCCCCGCCTACATGGCAACTCTGGGTCCCAAAACTGGCATGCGACAGATGATCCAAGCTCGATTCAGCTTCGGCCCTTACCTTGTCGCCATCCCCGTCATCCTGAACCTGGCCACGCTCACCGGCTTCTGCATCATCATGTTTGTCGTGGGCGGTCAGTGCATCTCGGCCGTCACTGACGGCGCGCTAACACCGACCCTCGGTATCGTGCTGATATCTCTTCTCGCTCTGACCATCTCCTTCTGCGGCTACAAAATTCTGCATTTTTATGAGACTTATGCCTTCATCCCGGCACTGATCGCTATTGTCATCGCCACTGGTACCGGCGGCTCCAAGCTGCATGAGCGTGTCGAGGTCCCGACGGCCACGGCCCCACAGGTCCTAAACTATTGCATGATCATCGCCTCGTACATGATCCCCTGGGCCTGCATAGCCTCTGATCTGACGACCTACTTCAGCCCCTCAGCCCGCGGAGCGTCTTTCCGCGTCTTCGCATACAGTTACCTCGGTCTCATTCTACCAGCCATTCTCCTCATGACCCTCGGTGCCGCTATCGGGAGTGCCATTCCCAATGTGCCGGCGTGGAGCGCCGCCTATGACGAGACTCTTGTCGGCGGTGTCTTGGCCGCCATGCTCGAGCCCGCTGGCGGCTTTGGCAAGTTTGTCGTCGTTATCCTAGCCTTCACTTTGCTCGGCAATGTTGCTGGCACAATGTACGCGGTCACCCTCAACTTCCAGACAGTCGCACCCGTCTTCTCGCGCGTTCCGCGATACATCTACGCCATTGTTGTTACGGCCATCATGATCCCCGTCGCCATCAAGGCCGCTGACGACTTTTTCCTGAGCCTCGAAAATTTTGTGGCTGTCATCGCCTACTGGTCTGCCGCCTTCATCGGCATCGTCCTGGTAGAACACTTTGTCTTCCGCAAGGCCAATTACAAGGCATACAACCATGACGAGTGGAACGATGCATCGAGGCTGCCGAGCGGACTCGCTGCCATTGGAGCAGGGTTTCTGAGCTTTGGCCTCATCATCCCCTGCATGGACCAGGCATGGTACACTGGGCCGATTGCAAAGACGACGGGCGACTTGGGCTTCGAGGTGGCCTTTGTGCTAAGCTCTTTGCTCTATCTCCCGCTGCGATATGCTGAGAAGCGTGTGCTGCAGAGGTAGGGGCAGTAGTTTGGGGCAGCCGAGCATCAACTGCTCACCAGGTGGTAAAATTAAATACTCGTAGATAAAGCTTAATGCATCACGATCGACACGCTTTTGTGAAATCAAGAGGGACAGCCCAAAATATCGTGGGGAGAAGCTGCCGCAATCCATACGGAAAGCCGCCAAGCTGGGTTTCACCTCCAATCCCATAGGAATCTTTCACATTGCTTCGCCTTCTTAACAAACACACCCTCTCACCTACACAACTATCCGCGTCAGCTTCAACCTGAAGCAGCCCATCTCAGGCCGACTAGGACTCATCTGTAAGCTCTAAGATCAACTCGTCACTCTCACAGCCGAGAATGGTCGGGCCGGCGCTGGCCAAGTACTAGTTCTCGCCAAAGTCATCAATCTCTTACGGTGCTTACAATGATGAACATCAGACGTCGTTTCAGAGAGAAAGCTAAACGAACTCATGGACACCAGTGGGGCTCCACCCAACGTGTGCGGCAGGCCCCCATTCGTGAAGGGACTCGTTCGGCCGTGCTGAGTTTGTTTCGTCTCATCTACATCCTCAGCATTTTGCTCGCGATGCATCACGGAAGGAGAACCTCGTGTTGATCCTGGCTTTAGCCGATCTCCAGCATGGTGCCTTTCCCGTCTAGATCATAAAGGTTCTCCTAAGCTCCCAGGATGTTGGCTGGCCTCGTCCGAAGAAGCGGGCATCGTTCTGCCAATCTTTCACTTCGTCCACTCTCTTCGCCGATTATTGCTTTGAACAAACCTGCACATCATGATCGTCGGCCAGTCTCATTTCAAGAGCCTGGCTTTCCGGGTGACAGTCACACTCGTCAACTACATCGGGCTTGTGACTGCCAACGTCATCATCCTTATCGTCTTCCTCGGCGGCCTGCATGGTCTGTTTAGCCCACTCGCCATTATCCTTCTGTTCATAGCCATTCCGGAGGTCAGCTTCTACCTTGTTTGGTTCCTCCCATACCGCTCCCGCCTGCAAGGCCACGGTCCGAAGCCGATGCCCCTCTCAAGAGGCCTTCGCATGTCCATTTTCAAGCGTGGTCTGGACCACGTTCCAGATGTTGAGCAATACATCCGCAAGTGGCATTCAAATGCTCATAACGACGACATTCGCCAGGACAATTACAAGGAATGGCTACTTTGGGCACTTTTTGACCGTGACGGGGATCTAGGTGACGATAGCGCGGAACTAGATGAGTACATTCAGTACGTGGAGGAGAAGGGCGAGCTCAAAATTAAAAAGGGTCAGGGAGATGCAGTTCCAATACGCCTAACGTTTGATACCGTCGAGATGACGCACCGCAGCCTGACGTTTTACACAGTAAGTTATCTGCACTTTGTATTTGTATTCTGGGGGACATCAGGCTGACCAGCCAGCTTGTTGGGCTTGCCGACGCCATCACAACAGTCATGTTTCTCGCCAAAGGCTTCGAATTCTACCGCCAGCCGCGGTCGACCTTTTTCACGACGTTTCCCTTTCGATTCAAGACACTTCTGTCCCCTCACGCCTCGCCATGCGCTCAACTCTCGTATTTCCACCGCCCGCATACCTCATCGACGCATCGTCCTGTCATCTTCCTACATGGCGGTGGTATCGGCCTAGCTGCCTATAGTCAGTGGCTCACTTCCCTACCACGCGATGTCGGCGTCCTGGCCCTCGAGATTCTGCCCATTTCCAGCCGCATCAGTGGCCCCTTGCCAACAACGCACGAACTCCTCTCCGCCCTCGCAGCCATTCTCTACAAGCACGACGTGAAGGACGCCATACTCATAGGGCACTCTTTCGGCACGCTCCTGACGTCACCGATGCTGCAGAGGCCCGATATTGCAGGACGCATCGCCTCCATTATCCTCGCCGACCCCGTCTCGCTGCTCCTGCACCTACCCGACGTGTCCTACAACCTCACGCGCCGCGCGCCACGACCGGGTCGACCGAACGATTGGCAGACCCGTTTCTGGGCGAGCGATCCCGGCATGGCACATACGCTGGCGCGACGGCTATGCTGGCATGACTTTGTGCTGTGGACAGAACAGCTCCAGGGGCGACGGACGACGGTCGTTCTAGGGGGCGACGATAGCGTCGTGAACGCGGACGCTGTGGCGAGTTATATATACTATGGCGATGTCAAGTATTCGCGTCAGGACAGGCGCGAATGGAGGACGACGCCGGAGCGATGGACGGGCCAGGAGGAATTGGCGCTGCTGTATCTCGAGGGGAAGGATCATGGACATGCATTCCTCAGCGCGGAGGGCATGAAGAGCATGACACGTGTAGTCGAGGCTTATGGGGCCCTGAACCAGACATGGGGGACGCGGGCGGTGGACATGGCCAAGTTAGAAGAGGGGTTGGAGAGTCCACCGATGGTGCCGCCCAAGAGCAAACCCGTGGACTCCATACGGGAGATGAGGATCTTAGAGGCCTCGGCCAAGACGGAACCGCTTTCGGGGAGGAAACGATGGCTCTAAGTGCATGGCGACCGATGACTTGATGATAATACATGTTCTTTCTTACACAAGAGTCACGGAAGATGTGAGGCGGCGCGTGCGCTCCTGAAAAGAAAGTCTTGGGCTGACCGTCGTAACTTCTACAGGCTACATACGCGCAAAGCAGACTTTTTTCATCGCCCAGGGGCATCCGTCAGGGGTACATACCTTACGCCGAACTTCTTCTCCTTGACCACCGTACCGTCCTCCTTCTTGTCAACCGTCCAAATATACTGGTTCCCACTACCATCCTCATCCGCAACGGGAATGAACAGCCTGAAAAAGAACATTAGCACAATCTCCGTCGTCTTGTCTAGGAACAGGGCACGCACCGTCCCGGAGACCGCAACTGGTCGACGAGCGTCTGATGCAACTCGACAGCCGCCGCACCCACATGAATAGCATCCCATCCGTCATTGCCGTCCTCCGTCCACCCAGCTCTTCCGTCGCCCGTGCAGAACTTGACCCTGCCGCTTCCGAGAAACCCTCTGCCCTCCTCGCTCTTGGTCATGTTGCCCTCACCCAGCTGCCGCAGCTCGTCGATATGCTCAACGCCCACAACTGTGCCGCTCTCGCCCACGAGCTCCGCGAGCAGATGTGTCAGGTAGCCCGAGCCAGAGCCAATGTCCAGCACCCGCGGCGCCGGCGTTCGTTGCGAGGGCACGACAAAGGGCAACAACGACTCGGCGGCCATGGCATGCATGTGCGGGGCGGAAATGGTGGCGCCGTGCCCGATGGACTGCGGATGGTCTGCGTAGGGCGACTTGGGAGCGTAGTGCGCGCGATCGACCTGAGGAAAGCGTCAGCAAGGGACGGGGAATGTGAGTGGTGGAGGAGAGGAGAGGCTCGCACCTTTAGAAAGGCATCTTTGACACGCTCGTCTTTGATGAGGCTGTTGCGCCAGAGGTTCTCGGCCAGGGCCTGATTTGTGTCGCCCGAGCTGCGCCAGGCCATGGCGAGTGCGCGAGCTAAAGATCGCGGGAGGGGAATTGTGCTTGATCAAGCTTTCGATGAGGTTCGATTCGAGTGAGGGTGCAGGGGACCGCACTGTAATGCCTGTGTTGTGGGATGAGTCTGCCCCGCAGTGTTGATGGTGAATTGAGGTTCAGCGTTTACCACCTTCAGTCATGTGCCCTGACGGCTGATGATGCAACTCATCCACCTAGTTGAGGGGCAAATCGCGAAAGCCAACAGTCCATTTCTGCTCTGCTATACACATCTCTACAACACGGAGAGGAAGATGAACAGGACATGAAATAATATCGTGGAGTCGGTCTCCGGCCAACATGTGCAGTGTCCCATTCATGTGATTGCGAATTATCTTATAATGCGATGTATAATAACCCTACCCGAAAACGCCCTGTACCCATCCCTCATACAACCCGCTCCGTGGACTCGCCGGTCGCAATAATCGGCACAGGCAGGCCTCTGTCCGGGCTCTGCATCACCAGCTGCTCGTGTCGCCGCGCGCGCAGGAACTCGGAGATGGAGCGGATCAGGATGAACCACCCAACAATCATCAAGATATACGAAATCCAGTCCGATCCGCTCATGTCGCCGATTCCGCCTGCCTCGCCTGCCACGGCATCCGGGTTGAAGTTGTGCGAGTTGGGGTCAGGAGGACTGGCGTATCCGTCTTCTCCATTCATCGGTGGCGCGTTATCGCCCTCAGTCGGGCCGCCGCGGAGGTAGAAGCCATACTGGATCATCTGGATGCCGAGGCCGGCAAGAGATCCATTCTTCGAAGCGTGTGACGAGTGAAGGAGATATGTAAGGAGGAAGCCAACGAGCTGGAAGAACATGGAGATCATGGCGTTCCACAGGAAGCTGAAGAGGGAACCGACTGGCATGCCATCGATGTAGACTTCGTCAGCGCCGCCGAGGCCAGGCGCGAGAATCGTCGTCTCCCAGTAGGGTGGTGCTGCGTCGAGTGCTGCTTGTTCATATGTCTGTCATGTGTTAGCACAAAGCGGTCGTGTGATCGTACGATGTTCAGACGTACCGGTGGCATTTCCTCCTTTTCCTCTGTCGCTCGCTCCGGCTTCGCCATGAGGTTGGAGAAGACACCGCCGTTGTCGGTGCCGGCACCGTACACACGGTAAGGTGTAGTCGAGGCACCTGATGGCTGGGATGGAGGGAACTGGGGTATCGATTGATCGGTAGGGCTCTCGGTCGGGGTATCGGGACGGGAGGCACCGCGCGAGTTGCCGCCGCGTACGAGACGTTGTCTGTCGTCGCCTTCGTCATCGCTGTCGTCGCCGTCGGTATCAAAGGCATCGGCAAGGGTCGGATCAACGCGGGGACGTTCTTGTGAGGATTGGCGTGAGTGGAAGGATGGCGGTGGTGAGTTGGGAGTCATGTTGGATCGTGTGCGGGAATCGTCCTCGTCTTGGGCATGAACCTGTATGGTGTCAGATGGCGAACAAGGGTCACATTCAAAGTCAATAACATACCCGCTCGTATCGGCCGGTCATGATGTCGATGGTGTGGGATTTTGTTTTTGGGTCAAGAGCAGGCTCCCTCTCCCCTTGTTCTCCACTACCGAACTCAAGGCAGAAGTGTCGATCGGCTGACGAAGTCGACGAGTCGGGTGAACGGACGCTGGCTGAAAGAAAGGAACGGTCGCAGGAATGCAGTATCGAAAGGCGCAAAGGAAACGGAAGTATCGTCGAGAGAGTGATGAAGGAAGGAAACTGGTCAAAGGGGCGACTGTGTATCTTGGGGTTCTAGGACGAAACGGTTGGCGTGGACAGCCCGGAACTGCGGTCGGGGAGTTCGATTGGGGAAGGGGGGCGGTAGGTGGCAGGCGGTAGCGGCAAGGCGGCGGCGACACGACAGGCGGCCATGCATGATCATCAGACAGAGAGGCCTCTCCCGCCAAGGCCATGGCGCCCCAGCCAGAATGGGGCCAGCTTAGTCAATGCCAAGCCCCGAATCCGAGCGGATCGAGAACGAGCCCCGCCACGACTGGATGCATCCTACCATGTAAAGCTTTGCTGCTTTAACCGCGAGTTGGCCTCGAAGAGGACAGCGGAGCTTATCTATAGTAAGCCTGATCCAAGGGCGGCGAGGACACTAACTCCATTGACTTGTTGCCTTCGCCATGGGTCGTCTTGGTCCGAAAGTGCTGGAATGCACCGCCATGAACCAACTGGTGGGCACATTCATGCGCAACAAAGGGTGACGAATCAGGGGCTACCACTAGCACTAAGCATGGGCAGCCAATCAGAGGCCTATGAACAGGTGCTTGTCAAGACCCTGTCGGAGAGCGCGCGCCGTGCTGGAAAAAAGTCCTGACGTCTGCGATTGCGATAGTGAGCCTCCGTGCCTCCGACTCAAGTGCTATTATCTCGGGATCCTCCCTCCCCCGCCCATCCCAGCCCGCCAAACGATGCCGTGAGGGTCCATCTTGCACATCAATCTCGACACAATGGCACGTCCCGCAAGCGTATGTCCGCCGTCCCTGCGCCGACCCTGCCAGATCGCGACATCTGCTGACGATCCCCCAGCAAGCCCTCAAGCACTACCAGCGCGCTCTGGCCACATGGCCCAAGGACGAGCTGCGGCCCCAGGTCCAATTCGCCGAGTTTCTCAAGCGCGGCGTCGAGAAGCGCCTCGCTGCTGGTGCCGTGACACCCGCTGCTGAGCAAAAGGAGCTCGCACAGGTGAACGCCCTCTACAGCCTGGCTGAGGACCGCTACGCGAAGAGGGTATGTTCCCCTAATTCACATCTGGTGTTTGCGCAACGATGGCTGACGACGCACAGTTTCCCCTCGGACCGAAGATTTCCAAGCCCCAGAGTCAGCCGACATACTTCAAAGACCTGCTGCGTGAGCTCGAGGAGGCACCGAGCAGGACGTGGCTGCAGAGCATGTCCAAGAGGTTATCGGGTATGTTCCGATGGGAATAGAGATATTGTGATACCACGAAGAGGTCTGTCATGCAAACGGGCAAGCGGCACGAAGTAAACATTGACCGGAAGGTCACCAGAACAAGCGGCATGTACAACAGGAATGTACAACACGTGTATGATCATATATAAATTCTATGTCCCACAAAGACGCCAATTTTCTCTCTGTTCCCTGAAATCCCGCCATGAATTTCGACGTCGCTACAGGTATCGCCCGTCGGGGTCCATCTTGTCCATGAAATCGATACTCTTCTCATACATGGTGAAGACGAGTCCCCCACTGACCACCAGTCGAGCGAGACGGGGCAGCGCGCCGCTCCAGAAGGTCAGGACGCCCTCGTGCTTAAAGATGAGTGCCGCACACCGGAAGCTGTTTCCGTACTGTGACCTCGCCTCAATGCTCTGCATGCGCGTCTTGATGGTATCGAGTGGCTGTGTCACGTATACTGTGATCAAACCCGCCAGGCCGCCCATAGCAAACGTGCCCGCAGCACCGAGCTTCTCGCCGGGGGCCGTGTAGCCTTCGGCCATTTGTTTCAGCATGTTGTAGGCGCCAAATCGAGTCGCACTGTTGGCCGCCTGCCGAGCTGTCGTCGGCACGAAGCCCTGGAAGAAGCCGCGGATGCCACGCTCGCGTGCGATGATGGGTACTGCGTGGAGGAAGCCACGCATGCGAGGCTTGGGTGACTTGCGGTCGTCGATCCTGAAAGGTCAGCCGTCGGGTTTTGCATGATTGGTTATCAGAGCGACATACAGTGTCGTCTTGATGCTCTCAAAGGGCGTCACGGCCAGCGCCGATTCGGTCACACCTGCGCCAAAGCCAGCAATTACCGTCTTAGGCCCCGAGATGTTGCCGTCAGCGTCTGCCAAGAGCGTCTTGTACTGGTCGAAAGCGACGAATCCTGGATATTTGTTTTTAGCCATGTGCTCCGCCTCTCTGGATCCATGGCCACCCACGGATGCCCGCCTTGAGCGAGTTGCCTATGATGAGCGTTGTGCAGCCGGCGTACCACTGTGCGCCGAAGGGGGGCCACGGTAGCTTCTTTCCATCTGTCAGTTGTCGGTTGAGCTGCGAGCGCGTCTTCGCGACTGTGAATTGTCAGGGTCATCTTCACCACGACGTCAATTGGAGACCATACATTCGGCCGGGTAGGTTATGGCTGGGCGGGTTAGCTTAATGTCTTCTCTGAACGTGCACAATGCGTCATACCAATCTCGAGGGCGCCCGCCGTCGAACCAGCGATGATGGAGCGCAGGACGCTGGGCCGCTTCTTCGCGGGCTGCTGCGACTCGGTGGTGGGCGTCGCGGTGGCCATGACGAGGATTGGCTGTCGTCGCGCGTGGGCTGGCGTTTGGTGTGGTGTTTGTCGTGGGAATGAAGCACGACAAAATCGACGTCACGTCAGTGTCCATCATTTGCATGCGCTCGCAGCTACCATTTCGGTGGATGCCGGCCTTCGGAGCAGGCACTGGTGGGGCCGACCACGGCACCAAGCCATATGATGCCGAGGTACGTACCGCCAGTGCTGGCCCTCAGCGCCAGCAACGACCAGCCTGTGCCTCTCATGGCATCTGATCATGTGCAGATTTATGGGCAGATAGAAAAGAATGCATGTCATTTTCTTTTCTTCAAAAATCCGGGCCTAGTATGTAACTTGTTGAGAAATGCGAAGCCGTGTGAATCGACACAGGGTCCGAGATCGGGCTTTCGAGTCTCATCCCTCAAACTGCCGCTTACGAGCCAAAAGTGATGTCGTGCAAGGCTATCATGCGGCTCTGAGGGCTACACGGTCTTAGGGACTATTGCCTTTGACGCTTGTTGGCTTTGGGCCGTGACCATGGCGTCAAATATTCGCATCGTGAAACGCGGGGCAGCAACCCGCCGCCCGAGTGGCGTCCCGCCATCTGGACAGGCATTCTATCCCCGGTCAATTTTTCACAGTCTTGCCATCTCCTGAGGCTTTTCCTTTCGTCAATGTATCCCACGCGGTTCCAGTCATCTGAATGATAACTTTGATGCGATGTCTCTCTGCCTCTCCGTTCACATAACCAGGCTTTGCGGTTCGCGACTGCTGCTTGACGGGCGATGCCAACAGGCCCCCATGCGTGATGCAGGAAAGGTACTCATTCGCTCCTGGGCTGTGCTCTTCGATACATCGAGGACCAAAGATGTAAAAGTCTGGTTGCTGAAGACAATGTGCCGGTTGTGTGCCGCAGCTCGGAGACCTCTTGCCCCAAATGCCCATTGGAGAAAATAGCTATACACCACAGGTTGTCAAAGGGCATGCGATTCATGACGCGCGATCTGACCACTGATAACAGGAGAAGGCTGATGAACGCTGTGCAAGACGACTTGAAGGAACAAAGACTCCAGCCAGTTTCAGGACACCCTGAGGCCATCGCTTAGGCGACGGCTATCGATCGTAAATCATGTAAGGCATCAAGATATCTAGGTATCGGTGCGATAAAATGATATTCATACCTGGAGAAGGGTTTATAAGTGCTGTCAGCACCTTTTGATGTTCTATTCAATCTCCAAGTCGTTCTTCTATGCTCGGCTTTGACCATGGCTTGTCTGCCGCCACAGGGCAAGATATCAGATCTCAACATTGAGCGCCGTACTCAATGATCGCAAACACGCCTTCAGGAAATTCTGTGCCGCCTCCTCAGTCTGCCAAGCGTCATTGTACGCCGCCGCAAGATTCAACTGCCCTTGGTGAGATGTAAGGAAGAGCCCAAGTCCGTTGCGCATCTCTTCTCCGGTGATCCACGGCCTGCTCACGCGAAACGCACCAATTCTGGACGGCAGGATACCGTCTACACGGCCTAAACTCGATAGAGTCACGCCTGGCGTTGAAGACGGTTGTGGTCCAGGTGCAGGGTTCTTCTTAATCTTCGGGAGAGTCTGCAGCCAGCCGGTCCAAACAGTGGGCGCAAGTAGGCCATGTTCAGTGTCGTCAGCTACCCGACGATACAGGGCGCTGATCTCCTGTAGAACGTGTTCGAAATCATCTTTGGAGGACTTCTCGTCTGTCTTCGGAGGGATCACCAGGTCGCAAGCGAAACACGAGCCCGAATGGTAGGCCGTGACGGGGTGCTTGTTCGAATTGTAGGGCGCGGCGCAGAATGGCCTCAGATTGCGCAACAGGTCCCAGCGAAAGTAGAAGGTCTCATTCTTTGCGCCTTCAGGGACAAGATCTCGCAGAACGATAGGAATCACGGCGTTCACGGCGTGGGTGACGGTTGCACCAAGTTTTTTGCAGGCCACGAGGATGCTTGCTGACGTTTGAGAATCCAAGGTGATGTCAGTTCGCTGATGCCGGCCAGGTGACTGAGCGCCATGTACAAAGGGCGGTGAAAGATAATGCTTCGATTCGGGCGCACGCGTCGTGGAGAAAGCGACATGTTCTGCGGTCATCTGGGCGACTCTTTTCTGTAGAGCTGGTGTGAATTGTTGAGGAACTCCGGCCGCCGCGCGGTACGAAGGACTCAAATTCTGGGTCTCAGTACCATTGAAGTCGGGGATCCCATATGTGACGTCCTGCTCAAAGATGCGAGACGCATGTTCCAAAAGATTCTTCAGTAGCAACAGCGCCCCGACGCCATCAATGGTGTCGTGAGGAGCACGAAAGACAATATCGCGACAGTCCGATGAATCGTCATGTGAAGACGGTCTGATAACGAAAAGGGTCGGCAGGCTAGGCGCTGGCGGATCAGAGTTGGCAAATTCGACACCACTTTGGCCGGTTGCGATTTCGATAAAAGTTGACGATAGCCACGCCTCCCTTTCAGCATCATTCTGAAGAGTGCGATACTCCCGCGTGAACCGCTCCGTAGCAAAATCGTAATTTACTTCGGAAGCGACCGATGGATGGTCATGGCGTATACGACACCAGGCTTCTCTTAAAGAGCTGCTTAGATCCTTGTGCAAGCTTGAAGGCACCTGGTTGATTTGCAGCGAGGCGTGTCCAGTTATGGCAAACGGTCTCCTTCCCTGTGTGTCGTGAGCCCTGGCCGCCTGGGCCCAAAAAGTCTCGACCTCATCGATATCTCGGTGCCAGATTCCAGGCGCAACTTCGGCCCAGGCCAGCGATCTCTGGATGGTGGACATGGTCTGAAAGAGCAACGGAAAATTTCGGCATAAGAGGAATTCTATGAACTCTTTCGAGATCTCTGAGGTTGTAGACACGGTGGCTCTCTTTAAACCAGCTGGCCATACTAGATCATCCAGCCCGTTGGGTTGCGGAATATCTCAACTTGCTGAGGCCTAATTCTTAAGTCCGGATGAGTCGTGAACTTTCTTGCTCGATCCCCATTCAAGAATGCCCGCCAGGGGTCTGGTAGATCTGAATGCGGTAAAGTCATTGTATTAGCGTTGTTCCAATCCCGCTGCTTTGCCAGATGTGGATGGGCATAGCCAATGGCATTTCATTAGTAGGTAGTGCTGTTGGTGCAGGGGAACATGGCCCGCGTTCCGATCAGGAGGACACCGGAGTTAACGATTTTCGACAGGCGGCTGTGGCACCGTGTTTCAAGCATATCCCTCTTGAGGCCACGACCAACTTGAAAAGAAAAGAACGGAGGCAACGAAACACCTAGGCGAGCATAGGGCTCTACGTTGGGAGTTCGAAGCACGAGTGGACAGCTGACGAGGCATAATCCGGGCAGTGCAGGCCGCGAAATGTAACCCGAATACGCGGCCATTGTACATATAACTTCCATTGTCTTTTGGTCGGAGACAAAGGCCGGGTCGGCCTTCTACCTAACGGTCCTCAACCGCCCCCCGTTTCGGTCATCGAGAGCCGGGCGGAAAGATGGTGTCCCACCTACCTCATGGCCAACCGGCGAAGCAGCCGTCACCTGCATGAAGCTTGGGCTCATTTTCTGGTCACGAGGCAGGTTTGGTCCAGGTAGGCGAAAGCGCGCCAGTTCGCGGGGGTGTAGACGACTGCACTTGCGTCACGTTCAGGCCGGTAGATAAATGAAATGGCATCAGCCAGCCGAAGCAACTCTGCGTGCTGAAAGTCTGGCTGTAAGTGCCGAAAGCTTCTTCGAGTCACAGCCCACTGGCAGGCTGCCCAGCCCAGCGTACATCCCCAAGACTCGCGAAATTGGGTTTCTCCCCCCGTGAGAAATTACTGTTCCGTGCGCGGCTGACGACTCAGGCACTCTGGCTCGGGGCCGGGGTCGATCCTCGGCATGACCGCGCCGCAAGGTCTGTATAACCAGACGGAAAGTCGGCCTCAGGTCGGCAAGCCCGGAGACCCGTTCGTTCCTGTTGGTCGTGTCCGAGGTAGCTTGTGACGTGTGGCATCCGGGAATCACGGACAGTTTTCAAGGCCCTCCTTCCATTACTGTGCCGGCAACGTGACGGATTCCGTATTGCGCTCCGTCACGTGGAAGGTGAAGGATGAAAGGAGAGTCACGCAGGGGCTGTGTCTGAACTTGGTCTCCGTTGGGTGAGGTCATAAGTCTTACATTGCGAGCCCACGAGCCACGTCGGACAAAGTTGATGCTTTGTCGACCTGGCGTGCGTTAGCTGGAAATAGAACCAGCTACGCATCAAGAGAGGAGATGAGTGGGTACATTACGGCTGAGATGATGTACCAAAAATTGATGATGGACCCTTTCTAGTGAGGCGATGAACAAGCGACGAACCTACGACGATGAATGGCAAGGCGGAGAGGAGAGGAGCACCAAGCTGCCATTCTAGGGCTGAGGCTGCTAGGTACCGACCAGAAACATCAAAATGGTACTGTAGCACTGCACTATTGACGTGTGGCTTGAGGGCGTCACCCGCGGCGAGTGCGATGACGTGGCACAGTGCAGTGCAGGCGGATGCGCACAGGACACCCGCTGGCTCGGCAAGGACGACCTAATTTCAGGGCCTTCAGCGCGCAAAGTCATGTCCTTCAGGGGCCGAAGGCTTGGTTCTCCAGAGGCTGCTCAGACCCCCAAATATCCTGCCCCCCAAAGCCCTGGGAACCCTGGCCTCGGTAGGGGCGAGGCGGGACACCGCATCAAAGACAACTCACGAATGGATCGGCCATCCCAGGACCTACCTTGTCTGGATGTTTGCCCAATACATCAGCATCACTGGGGTTGATCGACACGGTTATCTTTGTTTTCTCGGGAGGCGGCTTCAGGCCGTCGGACATTGATCAAATGGCCGCCTATCAAGCGAGGAGCCAGAGGAGGAGTCAGAAGGGGGGCCATGATGAGCACAGCCACAGTTTCCACGTCGCCCTTCTCAGATGCCCTGGATACCTGACCGCCAGATTAGGTAGGGAAAGGGGTCACTTAGGTAGCACCTGTTGCGCCTGCCCGCTCTGAGGCGCGCTAGGTAACGAACAACAGCTGAGCTGACGACGTCTTCGCCATCGTCCCAACCACCACGACCCATCACGGCGGCCGTCAACGAACAGCAGACCAAGAGGCCACTTGACGAGGGATTGAAATCCAGCCGACACTCCAGACTTCAGACGACGTACACCACCATAAGCCATACACATGCACCTGACACTCGAACCTTGACGATCCCCTCTTCGACACGTCTTGACTCGCCAGGGCGCCCGCACCCCTCGTCCAACCCCTCCACCCCAGCGACACCAAGACTTTATTGCCCATCATCTATTGCTTTACTGCCCCGCCCTGACATTGTTGTTTCGTCTTCCCCGAAATAACGGCCGCGACACACCCAACGAACCTTAATGCAAGGCTGGCGTCTCCGATCGGCAGCGCATGTTCACTTCTCTGACCTCACTGTTGTATCCCTTCGTTCTCCGTATCGTCCCAGTTTATCCCCTAGTCCCCTCGTTCATAAGTTGCGACCACCCGCCGCTCTGTCATCCTTCCACTTGGTGCCTAACGACCTTTGACCGTTGCATCTCCAATTCAATCTCTCTCTCATCTTATTTCGATCTCTGGCCTCTCCGATCTGATCCTGCCGAAAGACCCCCCACGCGTCGCCTCTGTCACACTCACGCACTGCCAAGTCCGATCTACACGGCAGTCGCCATCGCCTGGGTCCGCAGTTTTCGTAGTTGCCAGTGCAACCTCCCAAGGCTCAACGCCGACGGAAGCTAAAGCCTCAGGGTCCTTTCCCTGCATCTCACCTCAACACGCCAACGGAACATCAACGGAAATCTTTCTCTCTGGCCGCCACACGACAAACATGGCCGTCGAGGCTCGCTCCCTCGCCTCACTCAATTTCCTCGCCGCCAATCCTCCTCAGTATCCCGTCAACCCAACCGAGGAGAAACAGGACCCTCTCACCCTATACATCTCCCGTGTGCCGGGCACCCGAGGTGAGCCAGCGTCGTCAGCACGCCGCCACCAACCAGCGGTTCACGTCTCAGACTAATGCTTTCCCTCAGACGTCATTCTCTCCACTTCAAAACCTCAAGTCAAGAATGTCACGTCGCATGATGTCGCCAATTCGCTCTACTACATTCACCTCGAGCTCCCTGGTGAGGCGCCGACGCGGAGCATCGACACCCCAAGGTCGAGCATTGAGAGTGGTCGCAGCGCCAATCAGATCAAGAGGAAGCCTCTCCCAGCCGGCGCTCAAATAGCCCCCGCTCGCGACCAATCCCCGGCGGCCGACAGGTCGCCCGTCAGAGACAGCGGCGTAGCTGTCGCCGATTTCCAAGCCAAGCAGCAACGGGCGACAGATGAGATCGACACGCGCAGATGGACAGGCGATGGCAGGACATACTACAGTGTAGAGGATCCATCAGGCGCGCGAGATGACGTGCGAGAAGCTCCATCGCCCGTGGATGGCCGTCATCCCCTCGATCGGGAATTACCACCTCTGCCAGAACGCCCAGCACCTAGGCCGCGCGAGCGAACGCGCTCACGGTCCCCTTCCCCTATCAAGTACCACAACACCACCGCCACCCCGTACACCCTCCATATCATCCGCCGCGATCCCAACACGGGCCACCAGTGGAACATCGGCCGCGTGTCCTCGTCTCAGCTCGAGACGTCCCTCGATGAGTCCTACTCTTACACCTCATACGACCCTGCCGGCTTGTCGACACAAGACCAACGACGCAAGGCCAATACCCCTCAGCCGGATATCAACATCACACTCGAGACTTCCGGCTACGCGAAGTTCCGCGGCATGCCAAGCCGTCAAAGCCCCGACGCCGTCGGCCGCAACTCCACCTCGCCACCACGCGCCGATGACCGCGAACCGGGCTTCAAACGCCTCGTCTTTATGACATACACCAAGTCGTGGACCGCCGGTATCCGCGAGAAATTGTCTGCCATGAACGACAAGGACGCCCAGCAGCAACAGCAACCCCGCCACACGCGCACTAAGAGTACCGTCTCAGCAACCTCGGCCACGTCGACAAACTCGGTCGACTCAGACTCAGCCCCCATCACACGACCTGGATTGGGTCTCAGGCCGAAGGGCTACATGTTTGAATCGCCGTGGGGCGGCCTCTGTCAGTTCCGCACTGGTAACGGGGGGCGCAGCGTCAAGCTGCGGCACGCCCTTTCTGGACGTTCGGGCGGCTACAACCCTCTTGTACCAGGGACGGCATCCGAGCAGATCGAGGCTGCCGCTGCGATGATCATGGGGGCTGCCGACGTGAGCGAGCTGCGGTTCAACCTGCCGGGCCGCGAGTTGTTCCATCAGGGCAAGGAAGAAGCCCTGGCGCGGAAGCAGGAGATTGCCGGACATCTCGGCAGGCTCATGCGCGGAACCGGGGCGAATGAGGATGATGATGCATTGGCATTGGGGCGGGAAAAGGCTGGCGGAGGCAACCGCGGGAAGAGAGCCAAGTTGGGCAAGCTGATCGTTAGCGGCGAGGGCATGAAGATGCTAGACCTCGTTGTGGCGGCCAATATTGGTGTTTGGTGGGGAGCCTGGGAAAAGACATTCTGATGTGGCGATGACTTTGATGGATATGAGTAACAGCATAGTGGTTTTGTACTGGCGCCAAGTTAGCCAACGTGGAGGAGCACATGATGTTATAGCGGGCGTTGAGACACATGTTCGGTATTGCATGCCGAGCTAGATAGTAAAGCGTAATGAATGTTGTAGCTCACGACTATCTTTATCTCACATGGTAACACGGTGAAGCTGACCATCCCTCATATATTAACAAGGCTTGAGACTATGAACTTTATCTTCAAATCATTCAGAATTACGCCATCTAAGATCTCCGATCCGTCCAATCTGCCCGGCCAACCTGCGCCAACGGCTCTTAAGACCATTCCATCTAGCATTGACATCAAGCGATGCCCAATCACTTTTTACAGAATATACAGACTCTCCGCGCCAAGCACAAAAGAATGTTCACATCCATGCTTTAATCATTGCCGAGGCTCCGATCCCAACAAATAAAGGTGCAACGTCTAGAACACACCAAACAGCCCCTTTCCCTCTACAGCAGGAACCCCGCGATCATCATCGACACTGCCATGACGCCGATGATACTCACTCGTTTGGCTTCAGCATCTGATATGCCCGTCTGAACAGGTGGTGAGTTCTGTTCATCGGCAGCAAGCTCGGAAATCATGGGCCTGATCGCGGGGGTTGCTTGGACGGCCTCGCCCGCACCAAGAGCATCGGATGCACGACTGGGGAGATGGAAGAAGATGCCGTTCTTGCCAGGACAGACAGCCGTGTACAGGGGCATTGTTTCTGCAAAGACTTGGGTTTCACAGTTCTCGGATCCGCAAGAGGTCGTGGTGTGGGAGATCGTAGCGAACATGGTGCTAGTCACTAGCTCGACGGAACTACAAGGGAAAGCATTAGCGAAATCTCCACGGGTCGGAGAAGAGCAGGTAGCGTACGAGGTAACCGCTGCCGCTGAAGTGATGCGGCTCGTGAAGCTTGGTGTTGGGGCGATCACCGAGTCGCAGTCAAACTTTAACGCACGCGCCGCGTAGTCGTTGAAGTTGTTGCCGTCGATATCACTGTTTGAACCACCCCTGGTCGCGTCCCAGATGGATAGACCTCCAAATCGAGGCTTTTCCTTGAGCTGGCAGACCATGTATCTCAGCGCAGCATAATCGACATAGCCGCTACCGCCTGCCAGGGGATCTGACAATATGCCTACGAACAACTCAGCTTCGCCGTTGTGGCCTGTCTCCGAAAGAACAGTCGACCATGTATCGTAGAGAGAAGTGATATTATCGGAGGCCTGGCAGCCTGGGTTGTTGTAGAACTGAACGAAGAACGCGTCGAAGCGGGCGCCGTAGACAAGTTCTTTCAGCTGAAAGTATCCGTCACCGGTAGGACATTGGGGAGCCACGGATATGTAGTAGCTGGGATTCAGAGTCCGGAGAACATCCACCATCCTAATGTAGGGTGCTTGGTTGTCTGTTGCCGTTGGTTAAGCCCGCGGAATTGACGCAGAAGTTCTCTGAGCGTTGGAGACTTACCATACTTGAATTCAATATCAAAGTCAAACCCATCCACAGCAACCCGATCATTCTCGTCGATGTCGAAGGGTCGAGGACCGTCAAAGTTAGGATCATAAGGGCCAAAGATGGAGTGAAGCTGCTTGGCAAAGGCCTCGGCCTCGTTTTCTCCTAGTACATCATAACCACAGGGCGCGCTTTTGCAGTGTCCGCCAACCGACAGTATGATTCTCTTGCCCTTGCTTTGGCAGTATCGAATATCTTCCTTAATCGTGTCGCAGTTCATGATGAGTGCCGTGTTGCCGCCGTTGTCTGGGTTAATGTAGAACTCCTCATCACCGCAATGGGAACCACAATGACCAGCAAAGTTGATCCCAGGATATCCGTTTCCATATCTTGGTGACTTGTTGACAAAAGACAACGTGACGGAGGTGACGCCAGTCACATCGCAGTAGCTGGCCAACCGATCGGTCTGATCTCCAAACTGGCCCCAGTAGATGTTAAGGCCGGCAGAGCTCTTTGCAAAGACGGGGTTTGCTAGGGCCGCCACGGCTACGACAGCTTCCAGAAACGGCGTGAGCATACTATCAACAACGCCACGACCAATGCAGAGATAGTTGGAATTTGAGTCTCGTCAATGGAACAATATGAGATACCAGAAAGAGTAAGAAGCGACACAAGGAAAGACGTTGGGCAGACAAGTCTGGCTACATGGCGAACGCCACCCGAAAGCCGGGGGTTCAGCTGGCTTTTCATCGAGCAGTTCCTCGTTATGCTAACAAAGGGAGCTCCATTCGGAAGATTTCTCATCCTCAAATCTGGAAAAGGGTCCGAAAAGTCACTGCATAAACCAGGGGGCCTGACATCTTGAGTCTCTGACACGAAGCCTACTGTAGAGCACTGACCCGGACGTTCGTCCGTCGTCCGTCGCCTTGAATCAGCTACTCTTGAATCAGCTATACATGATACACCAGGCGCTGCGGTCTACCCGCCAGGGGTACATCGTATCCCCAGTCTTAAGCGGGCTCGACTTCGAGTGCCTGGTCGCCTCTTAGCGTTTAGATGGGAAGGGATTATATACCTCTTTGAGCCAAGCGTGGGCGGGGATCCAGCGGGTAACAAGGGTTAGGTTAGGCTTTGCGTATACGCGAGGGGCTGTCGGCGAGGATTTGCACCGGTGGCTCTACGTAACGAGGTCTCTACGGGGATACCGAAAATGTGTAGCTATTTGCCATGCGACGGCCCATCTGATGTACTGGATGAACAGCATTCTTTGGACAAGCGCCATTTTGAACTGGGTTCCTGGAAAGATCCGACAAAGAACCTGAGCACATGCCGACTTCCGATTCAGCCAGGAATAACGAAAGGCGGTACTCTATGAGAAATGGTAGGTACAAGGACTTCATAGCCACACAGTATGATGGCCACCATCTTGTCGAACGGCTCGATAACTCAATGAATATCTGGTTCAACTCCATTTGGACGGTGAACGACAGACAGGTCGCTCGACGACAGAAGACCTATGTCAACGTGCCAAGGGAATTAAGACCGTCCGTGGCGAATGGTGCTGCGCGTTGTTGCTCCAATTGATTGTTTCCAAAGCCGTGGGAACCTGTAGTGACCACGGACATGCCCCTCAGGCACGGTGTTTGACTTTGGACCCTTGCCCAGAGAGCTCAGCTGTGGTCTGGCATACCTTACTCGGCCGGGACGGGAGGCAACGTGTTTTTGACCAGGGGTTGTTCAACTGTGGACTGGCGACTGACTACCAAACCTTATTCTGATGCGAGATGTCCCTGGAATAGCGTGAATAGCCATGGCTAGGGGTGATTTGGTGGGTCTCTCTCTTCTGAGGGTTGATGAACCTCCAGTATGCCTGCAATGAATC
Source organism: Verticillium nonalfalfae (assembly GCF_003724135.2). Taxonomy (NCBI): domain Eukaryota; kingdom Fungi; phylum Ascomycota; class Sordariomycetes; order Glomerellales; family Plectosphaerellaceae; genus Verticillium; species Verticillium nonalfalfae. The sequence goes on along the minus strand of NW_021167257.1, from coordinate 221,586 downwards.
TCCGTGCACTGCTTTCCGTTAGCCTTTGAATCGAATCTTCTCTGTATCCACGCGTTTCTGTCACAACGAGGCGGGTCATGCTTCTGGCGCGCCTGCCGTTTTAATATGGAGGACGACCTATTTGTAGTTAGTCTTAAACTCAATGTCTGATAGGGGCGTCTGAGAAACTGCAGAGCAGTGCGAATAATGCTCGGTCAAGGTATAATGGCATTCTAGCGCGCACATCGTCACGGCCACCGTCAAAGCCTCCGGCTGGGGTCATGATGTGAAGTAGTCGATTGGATTTATGTTCCTTCGCCTGGTTTGCACGTCACTATGTCAGCCTAGTTAATTCACTCACTTGACATGCGGCACAATGCTTTCGTGGCCTATGTATGAACGCCCTGGCTACAACGGGCGGCGGCTGGGCGGCTGGGAAGACGGCCGGTGCCCCCCCGGCATCTGGATTTGTTGGCGTCAAATTCTTGCTTCGGGCTTCAACGTCTTTGGTGGTGGCGCTACTCGGCCTGCTTCACCGATAAGGGGTTTTCCCGCCGATTAGGCAGCTTCAAAATGTCTTTTGGAGATTTGGCGAACGCTAATTCGACATGGGTCCTTTCGGCAATTTTTTTTGGGCAAAAATGGCTATCATATAGATGCTGCAAAATCTTGCCCCTGGAGGCGCCGAAAGGAGCAAAGAAAAGCATATCAATGCGACTGAGACATAGGGCGGCTAGATGTAAGGCTGTAGTTCCATCGTGTTGCATCGCTCTCATGTCTGGTGTTACCAGTCTGGTGCACGGACGACGATGGCAGACCAATGAAACTATCACCTGTGCCACGACATCACCTTTCTGGTAAGCATGGGATGAGAAGCGATACCGAGCGAGACCGAGCGAGACCAAGAAGCAAGAGATAAGAGATATGGAAGCCAAATATATTGGAGGAGCTCAGCCACTCGGGAATCGAGCCGCCTTGAGAGTAAAGCCGATCATCTTGCCTTTCGATTGTCAACCCGATCCCTCTAGTGTGGACCGGAAGTCTACAATATGATGACCGGCAAGACTGATACAAAAAAAGCTACCCGAACATCATCGCTGAAGGAGCCCGAGCCAACAATGAGCAGGTGACGACGATTAAGCTGGGCTTGAAGGTCTGAGCTTACAGACGCTGAAAGCGAGCAAGGCAACAGTCATCACAGAGGCCTGCTCCAAAAGCGCGATCATCCAGCTGCAGGGAAGGCGAGCAAGCCTTTGACTCACATCAGGCTGAACAGAACTCAAGGACATGATCCGAAGACAAGGACTACGAATGAACACCAGGCAGATTTTGACAGTATTCGTACTCAAAATGGATCTTGGGAGCCGACAAGGGATGCTTGACTGATACGGATATCCACAAGCTGAGGCGGATGCTCAGGCTGTAGAAGCTGGCATACTGGTCGGGGATGACAGAGCGATTTCTTCCATGCCCTGTTGACAGAGGCGGATCATGCGGCATCGAGCTCTGGCGTCTTGTGTCGCAGATGCGTGACGAAGTCGAGAAGGCCTCCAAACAGAGCCTGTGCAGGACCATGGAAATAGACAATACTGTAGCAGCCTCATGGCCAGAGCTCGTGGTCTGAAAGAGATCTATCCGACAAGCTGTGATGCTCCATAGATCAGCCTTTTGCGGGACATCCAGTTAACTTCTTGGTCCCGCTCCCCCATCTGGCACGAAGTGGAAGCCCATGAATAAAGGGAACTTTTGTTTTGCTTCCCTGCTTCTCAACACCCTCGCCATTCGGTCTTGCCGTATTTAGGGGCTTCCGATGCATCGAGCATATAAAACCTTGCTGCGGTTGCGCATAAGCCTTGGGCTATGAAAAAGAGGCTGCGAATCGAGTGGCAGCGTGATCGTTCCATCGGTCGTGGCCATCTCTGGTTGCATCGTAGTTCCAAGGGTTACTGACGTCGTGCTCCATGTCGTCGCAGAGTATAGCTAGTTGTAGCGTTCCAATCGTCTTTCGTCTCCTCCGACTCGTTGAGGTGCATATTGGCGGCAACTTCGTGCTCTTATAGATTCTTTACCACATGGCCATACACGGCATTTATCAAGCGCCATGGGCGAACTGCAACCAGTGTATTCTTCGCGCCGTCAGAAACAAAAAAAACAGATGATATGTACACACGCCTCGCTCTAGCTGTATACACGGCTCAGTTTCGTAGCCATCCTCAGCTCCACGTCAATCTCTTTCCGTGCCGGGCACATGCCGGCCTGTCTCTTTGCCTCCATCTCGTCCACCTACGACCCGAGTCTTCTCCCCACCGACACCACGCTCTCTGACAAGCACCATTTTTACCGGTAGGGCGAGTCGGCGCGGATAACGGCAGCCAGTTCGGGCTCCCACTTATCACCATTGCTCAGCAGCTTCTCCTTGTTGTACAGGAGCTCCTCGCGAGTCTCGGTGGCGTACTCGGCGTTGGGGCTCTCGACGATGGCGTCGACGGGGCACGACTCCTGGCAGAAGCCGCAGTAGATGCACTTTGTCATATCAATGTCATAGCGGGTCGTGCGGCGGGAGCCGTCGGCGCGCTCCTCGGCCTCGATGGTGATGGCCTGCGCCGGGCAAACGGCCTCGCAGAGCTTGCAGGCGATGCAGCGCTCCTCGCCCGAGGGGTATCGGCGGAGGGCGTGCTCACCGCGGAACCGGGGGGAGATGGGACCCTACTTTGGCGTTAGTCTCGACAATACTTTAGGATATAGTTCGGTTTGTCAATCGATGGCGCGCTGCGTACCTTCTCGAAAGGGTAGAAAATGGTGTAGGGCGGGCGGAAGAACTGCTCCATGAGCACGTACATGCCGCGGAACATCTCGGTCAGGAGGAAGTATCGTCCCATTCGGTCCAGAGTGCTCTCCTTCTCCTCGTTCCATCGCAGGTAAGGCGCCTGACGGAAGTTCTTGGGCGGCGGGCCCGAAGGGGTGGCGTAGCCGCGAACGGCAGCGGCCGCGAGAAGTCGGTTTGCGAGGGCCGGGTTGACCGCAGCCGAGCGAGCCAGTGCACGAGTCGATGTCGCGGCGAACATGGTCAATGGTCGAGCTGCCGGCGCCATTGTGTTGTATAGTCGGTAGGACGCCGGAGGAGGGGAAGTTCGAACGCCAATGGGAGGGGTTGAGGGTGGTGAAGTCGGGAGAGGGAGGCGAGCTTGTGGTGGTTGCTTGACGTGATGGATTGTTGGCTGGATTCTTTTGCGGGATTACAACTACCGGGGATTGATTGGCTGGCGGGGGCCGGTCGATTGGATCACGTGATAGCTTTGGGGAGCTGCTGCTCCGGCAATGGGTGGTGAGCTGCACGTGACTCGGGTGACCTCGACTGCCCGGGCGAAGAATTTATCATCATTCGAACAAGCTCCAAGGTCCAATCGCCCGTGTTGTCATCGCCATCCATCGCCTCCGCCCGATTTATCCGCCGTCCATCCATCCACGACCTCCTACCATTCCACATCTCGAGATATCCTGCCTCAAAATGTTCCGCACCGCCATCCTTCGCTCCGCCAGCGCCGCTGCGCGCGTCGCCCGCCCTGCCGCCATGCGCGCCCCCGTCCTCCGCCAGACCGTCACTCCCCGACTCGCCGCGGCGTGGAAGCCCATGGGCATCAGGATGTACTCGGCCGGTGGTGCCCTGGCCAAGGAGGAGGTTGTCACGAGGATCAGCACCCTGCTCGCCGGATTCGACAAGGTCAACGACCCGAAGAACGTGGGTACCCCCTGAATCCGAAGAACGTCGAGGCCGCGCAAGTGAGAGAAGAAGAATGCATTGGGATACGAATGCCGCCAGGTCGATGTGGGAGAGGAGACAGTATCGTCGACGGAGGCTAATCTCAACAGATCAACGCGACGGCGCACTTCGCCAACGACCTCGGCCTCGACAGCCTGGACACCGTCGAGGTTGTCATGGCCATCGAGGAGGAGTTCAGCATTGAGATCCCGGACAAGGACGCCGATGGCATCCACTCGGGTACGTTCCATCTTCGGCGCTGCATTGGCCTCGCGCCGTGCAGTTTGACACAGGAGCGCTTCAGCTAATAAATCCCCGCAGTTGAGAAGGCCGTGGAATACATCCTCAGCCAGCCCGATGCCCAGTAAATGCTCAACCTGTTGCTAGCACCTGAAAGACCAGAGTTTGACGAGAAGAGGACGACGAGCGGATGTATAATACCTGCCTGCCTACGGAATCGGGATGATGGACCACGCCACTCGCAGTAGTCAGGTGTACTGCCTCGGCAACTCGTGCAGCCCGAATATCGGAGCACGGAGGCCGAGAGCATGGAGATGGCGTTCACGAAGGCAGCTGGCACGTGAGACGTCGTGGTAAGCTGGCCTTGGAGGGTAGCGAGCCTTGTATAGTGTATAGACTTTTACCGCCTGCTTGAGCCTCGTACTGTGAGGTATTATGACGTGTGAATGTGCCACGCCGTGATGATCAAGATCTTTACGGCTCACACCAGTTCACGGATATCTACAAACGTCAAGCTTGGTTGTTATTTTACCTTCTGATTGAAGAGGAGAGATTAGTTTGTGAGGACATGAAGCACACGAACAACCCTAAAGCTTGCATAACAGAATCTTGTCTTGGATCTCGTATTTAACATGATGCTCGCCCCGCATGAACTATCCAAAAGCCACCTTGACCGAAAGTACTGTATATTACGCAACCGTGCCAAAATCTCAATCAAAACGCCAACATACTCCATATCACCCAAGATTGCAGCCGCCGCCTGTCTTGTCCAAATCCGATTCCTTGCTTTCCCATCTTTTTGAAGACCATGTCGTGTATTTTTCCGTAACCCGTTATCTGGAGGGTCTGCCGATGCCTTGGGGAGTTGAAACCAAAAAGTGATGTCGTCTCAAATCGTGGCAAAAGATTGTTGCTGGGCTGATTGCGGAACAGGAAGGGGAGACTTTGCTGACCGCCCGATGCTGTGGAAGAACGCCGGAAATGAGATGCCCTCTCCGCTATGCTGATATCCCACCTCTTACCGTCCGCCCACAGTCTCCACTGTGACAGATGGCTCGCGCGACTCTTTTGCGAGGCTTGAACCCGGAGCGACAGTCTTGGCGGACAAGACACCGGCGTAGCTCCAGCCGCTGCCGCCGCCTCCCATGCCGAGTCCTGCTGAGATGCGCTTCCTCTGCCGGGCTGCCTGCTGCTCGTCGCTGTCCTCCTCCATGTTGAAGACGAAAGCTGGATCCTCTTCGTCGATCGGGGTTGTGAAACGTCCGGATGATCCGATGGAACCACTGGAGATGTGACGTTCAATGGCCGAACCACGCTCCTTGCCAATCGCACCCGCGCCGTTGCTGACGGTTCTTCCAGCAGCCATCATGGGGTGGAGGCGAGGGCTACCGTTTCCATCGTCAGCGAGGCGCGTTCGCGAAAGCTGCTGGGTGAGAGCAGAAGTCGTGTCGCTGCCGGAGCGGCTGCCTGGAGTGTGGCGCCCTGCTCCATTGAGACCGTTGCTCATCTCGTTGGAGAGGACCGAATTGCGCAATGGGCTACCAACGTGGCCAAAAGCCGAGGCCTTGCTGAAGCTACGACTCTCCAACTCCTCCTCCTTCTGGCGCTGGAACAAAGGACCCCAACGGCTGGGACTTGCACCCGCGAGGGGGCTGCCAAACTTGGTTGCATTCTCGCTGCCGGGTTCGCTGTCAATTGCGCGAATGGATCCGCGTCGGGCCTTCTCCGCAGGTGTTAGGAGTTCTTGGAGATTATGGGGGACGTAATCCTCCTCAAGGAAGGCAAACTCAGCATCCCAATCGCGATCCACAGCCGCCTTGGGAAGGCTGGCACTCAACATCTTGGGCTTCGCGAAGCGGCTCGAGTGCATAGTCCGGCGTCCAAAGTACTCCTCGCCGACGGGGTGGCTGGGCGGGCTGCTGCCGAGGCCTGCATTGGAAGCTGAAAGATATTCATTGCTGCCAAACGCAGAGGTGTGCAAGCTCTTGAGAGTCTCCGAAGTTCGGTCGTCCTTGGCATTGCTGAGAGACGGAGTCGGCGACTCGAGGCCAAATTTGGAGGGAACGGAGGAAGGCCACGGCGCGGCAGGGTAGCGCGCAGCGTTGGAGATGCCCTGTGAGTCGAAAGAGGCAGGGAGAGGAGCATCGAGTACAGAGAGACCGTTGACGTTGACCGGCGAAAGACCAAGGCCCAACCTGGAGGCATCTTCGTCGCGCGGTGAGCCATATTGTGAGCCGGGGTGTGAAGAGGAGTAGGTGGTATCGATGGTTGGTAGGCCGTTGTCGAGGCTGGGCTGACGGCCGAGGTGGTGCTGTCTATCGTCGCCGTACGGGTATGCAGACGTGTAGGCGGGCACGCCGTCGCGATAGAGACCCGAAGTCAAGGCGCTGGTGGTGGAGGGGTGGTATGGGGTTGAGGTCGGAGGGTTGCCTCGGGCGCCACCGAGGGCTATCGGAGCTGTGCCGATCGTAACTCCATTCTTCCCGTAGTTGATGCGGCGCCCGTCGGGTAGGATGTGAATATTGGCGCACTTGGGACCGAACTTGCAATTGCCCTTTCACACTCAAGTCAGTGTACAGCGACGGAGTTGGTGGGGTCTACCTCGAACAGACCTTGGCGAAATATTTGCAAATGGTCTCAGCCGAAGCACCCAAGTCATGGCTGAAAGGGCACGCGCTGCCAGCCTGGCAAGCGCCCTGGCGGAAGAACTTGCATGGAACGTGAGAAGTGTCTGTGTCTGGGTAAGCGGTGCGTCGTGGCGGGTCAATTGCAGGCAAGTCACATACTAGGAGGACTGCGAGGACCCCCCTCAAAGCGCGGGGCGGCGGAGGGCATGTTGGGCGGGTGGCCGTTTTGCGGCGTGATGTTGAGACTGCCGGAGCGCACGTGGCGATGCTCGGTAGAGGGCATGCTGGCGAAGAAGAGACGCGAAGCGTGATGGCACGAGGGCAATCTGCAGTGATGGGAGTCGTAAAAGATGGTGGTTTACCACAGAGGGGCCGAGAACGGGTTGCAGACAGTGACTAGAGGAGGGGCCCGGTCACGTCAGGTCGAATCTGGCGTAGTCGTCCGGGTGGTTGACTCAGCAGCCCAGCGAGGGGCAGCGCAATGGCGCGATAGGAGGGGAAGGCGGTGATAAAGGCGGCGGAAGAGGAGGGGCTGGTTTTCGTTTCAATTGTGCGGCGTAATCTATTGACTCGGCTCGCAGTGTGTGATGGGTTGTCGAAGGGCTGAGCTGATGGCATGCAATAGTGCGAGAACCAAGGCCAGCAGCAGATGAAGGTTGTTGCCGGCAAGACTGGATAAGACCCGAGTTCGACGATGGAGGGGGTGGTGCTGGACAGGCCAAGGGAACGACAGATTGGGGAAGAGGGGGGGTCAAGTCAAGCTCCTGATTGAGCCGAAGGTTGGAGGTCAAGAGTCGCAGTGTTGACTTGGACGGGGGTTGGCGATCTGGCGGTCTGGCGAATCAAGCGAGGGATGGCTCTTTCGCAGGGGTCCGGCGGGCGATGATGTGCGCTGGTATGCGCTGGGAAGCCTGGATTCTGCGTCTGAGATGCTCGTCGCAGCACTCGCTCACTGCCTTCTGTCAAAGGGCGGCGGGTGTGGAACTGGTGGTGGGTAATGTCGGGCATGTGCCAGGGTCTGGGAGCCAGGTGAGGGGTGCCGCCGCAGCGCGAGACTGTGAATGGTGGCGATTGGTGATGGATAGCGTAGTAGGCGGAGGGATGGCCTGGCTCAAGCTGATGAGGTATGTCGAGGTTGAATACCGACGCCGATGGCACCGTCAAGGGGAGTCGAGGCGGCCGAGAGCAGAGGAAGGATACCGAGGACACTGGCAGCAGGAATACTGATTGCCAGAGCAGAAGAACCACGAGGGGAAGAATGCCAACAGAAGAACGGCGTGTGGGGACCCAGTGTGGAGGTGGAGGTTGTACAGGTACATGCGCAGACGCAGGCGCACGCACAGGTGCAGGTTGTGCAGGCCCAGGTAGTGACACAGGCGGCGATAAGATAATCGCGTACTTTCGTGCCCATGTCACTCGTAACCGGATTTCTGTGGACGAGTACCTAAACGATAAGGAAGGCTGGCCAACTGGTGGATCGGTTGAGCAGGGATGATGATGATGATGATGATGGCGATGGTGATGGCGATGGGTGCGTAGGAGGGCAGGCGGAACGAGAGGATGGATTATCAGATCAAGAAACACGATACCGGGAAGGAAGAAGCAGAGAGGAGACGGTGGTATAGGCTTCGAGACGGGCGGCCAGCTCTTAAAGGGGCGACGTGAAGGCCTCCGCAGTCGACTGGGCCTTTCCCCCTCGGTGAGGTACACAAGACCAGAGAGCAGGCAAGGCTCAGACCAGCACTCGTCAAGCGCAATGTAGATACGACAGGCAGTCAGTCAGTTTACCTTGTCTAAACCGTGATGTCTTGGTGGTTGGTTGGCCGCTGGGCATGACCTCCAACACTCGATTCACGAATCAGCGACTCTGGGTTGAGCAAAGCTACATTCCCTTGCTGCCATGCCTGCGATGCCTCGCCATGCTGTCTGTCCCGTCCTGTCTTGCCTCGCCTCTTTTGTCTCTGTCTACATCCCCTTTTCTCTCTTCCTTTCTCTTCCTGTGTCCCCCCCCCCCCTCTCGTTGTCGCCCACCTGGTTAACTGCTTCCATACACACCAGAGGCATTGCTCCCGTACAAGGATCCTGTCGCCTCCCCACCCCCTGCCTTACACAACGAGGCAACCTTGCCTGCTCGAGCCTCGCCCCCCTCCTGAGACATCACACCAATGCGGTGTGGGTGTGTGTCCATCCGTCCCTCCTCTCCACCTTCGCTGTGTGCATCACCCACGCCGTGACCCTGCCTCTCGATGCCCCATGCCACAGCCTCCCGTGGCCTCCCATAGCCCATAAGCTAGGTAATCACGCGGCCAGCCCAATGATGCAGCCGTGCATGGAGTGTATGACTGCGTGAGTAATAGAGTCGAGGCGTGATTTATGAGCGTCAGCCTGTCCCGCGGTGAGCTCATAGGGAGGGAGGTACCCATGTCCGTTTGACTGGGGCATTCTTCAGTGTTACGTGAGGGTTCGTGATGAGGCCTGCGTGCCGAGCAGCATGACTAGAGGAGGAGAGGAGGGGCGAGCGCAGAGAGAAAAGAGGTGACACAAGATCAAGCATGGCTCAAGCGAATGGCTTGGCTCCGACGATTGCATCGGTGCTAAGTGTGAGCATGGATGAGGTGATAGTTCACTTCATAGCAGGCCTCCCGAGCTGGACCAAGGTCAGCATGACATCCACTGATGGATCACGTCAAGTGATGGAAGGTGGAGAGCAGAGCGCGGCAGCACGGCAGTGGCAGTTCCCGTTCAGGCCTGAACAATCCAGAAACAGCGACTTGCTCAGGGCTCCCGTCCCCTGTAGCGCACCCGATTCGAGACCCGTCCCGAACCCCGGAGCGTTCCTTTCCAGCGGATTCCTGGCCGTCGCAGCCAATTGTCATCACGCTCTCCGCCCCACCCCGGGTCTCGAGCACCAGCACCAGGCAGTAGGGTGGTCCTTGTCTCGCAACCGCCAAACCTACTCAACCTCCATTCCAGCATCTTCAGCTCCCATCTCTATTGTCCACTCCTCACCGCATCGTCAACTCCAACATCATTCGCTTCTAGCGGCGCCCTAGCCACCATGCTCCTCAGCAGTGTCTGACTATTATCGTCAGCCGCGGACGGCACGGCATGGGAAGCGAGATGTCTTGGTCCATTGCCACGCTTCCTCGATCTGCCTCTCTCTCTCTCTCTTCCCCTCACCCTGCCGACACGGCGGGCCATCAACAGATCGCACACATTCCACCGGCGGCAGCCATCTAGGACCTCTGGAGCACTGCGACATGCAGATTGACACAATGATCCGGCAGGTCACACACACGCAGCTCACGCAGCTCCCATGTTCCTCCGTTTGTCTCGAACACCTGCAGGTAGCACCCCCACACGATCCACGTCTCTTTCAACCTCGTCATCCAGTCGGACGCGATCAACGAGCCAAGAGAGCACTTGTCGAAACGCACGAGATCTCTGCGACGCGTCTCTCCTCTCGTATCCATGATCTAGTAGCCTTCCGCTACCAAGCGAACCCTCTTCCTTTGCTTCGTCCGCTTTGGGACACATTCACAGCCTTCGGATGCGATCAGCCGATGCATCGTGCCTGTTGAGGGGGGTCGGTCACAGCCTGGTCGGTCACAGCCTGACCTTAAAAAGAAGATAAAAAGAAAATTGAGGCTTGTCGATAACTCTTTGCGCGACTTGAGTGCTCACTTCCTTCTCAGAACATTCATTCCGTTTGGCCATGACGGATCCGAGCCTGTCGTGCCATCATTGCGTCGGCTGTCACCTTACACAGAGATGTCTGGGTCGTCGTCCGATGCTGCAGGTGGCTGCCTTGGTCGCACATCCGTAGTCGCCTCGCCGTATTCATCCTCGTTCTCGTTGTTATGGCATAGTTTCGCTACCCGCCCCCCCTTGTCACGAGCTACTACACTGCGGCCACTTCTTGGTCGGGTTCTTTCCGCGGGAGCTGCGCCTGCGATCCTTTCGCGGTGCTCGTCATGAAACACACACCAAGGAACAGAGGCGAAATCCACCACATGAATCGCCAACACAACAGCATACTGGAGATGCATTTCGTGGGGGGGGGGGGGGGGGTGGTGTGCGAAGGTAAGTAGATGGAAAGAAAGAGGCTGCAGACCACTGCGAGCGGGACCCGATCTGGCTGCAGCAAGAAGTGGGTAAATGCAGGCAGATGCCATGCAATGCCATGCCATGCCCTGTCCTGCGCCTCGCGCGACTACTCGAAATGGAAACCAAACAACAACCCCATCTGACAAGTCCTAGAAAGTCCTTCAGCCGGCTGCTTCGATATCTTGCCTACTTGAGGCCCGTATGAATCATGATGGCCGTTTGACGCCGCACCGAGCACGCCGCCCCGCGACCCACCTGTCACATGGCCTTGTAGCTTGTTCTATTTCGACCCCTCACCTGGCGCGGCCTGTTTACGTCGGCTTGCCAAGATAACGATGGCTGCAACATTCCCGCGTTGCCGCCTCTCCCGTCGATGGACTTCGTGAAAGCAAGAGGGGCTGGGATGGGGAGCCTACGAGAAGCTAGGCCTCTCATAAGGCGGCCCACGATCGAACAAGTACACCAGGCTGGGGAGGGGGGCTTCGCTACCTAACCGTGACAAGCATGCAGGAGTCAGAAACAGGGTCCTGTCCGCCAACGTCGATGATCGCAAGATGCCGCTCATCTTTTGGGCAACATGTCAACGACGATTTGCCTCAGCCACCATAAGCAATACAAGGAACATCCCTGGTACTCCGCATCGTCTTACGAACGCTCGCCACACTGGTGGTCAACCTGCTAAGTCACAAACCATCATTGCCTGCCGCTCGAGCTAACGACGTTGCCTTGGGAGCTAGTCCATCGCTCTTCAACTCGTGCCATGGCGGCATACCACTACCCCCAGCATGCGGTCTACTGGCGCAAACCGGGTTGATGACCGACCCAGTGGTCTGTCTATTGGTCTTCGGGTCGAGAAACGCGCTATCTGATCTTACCCTGTCACTCTGTCCGTCCAGTCTCCTTTCCTGATATCTGATGCCTTACTATGCTCCGACGTCCAAGTGCGACCAGGGCTAGATGTCTCGAACAAATCATGCCTGACCCTCGACACACCACCAACCTGACCCCTACACACACACACACACACACACACACACACACACACGCACACCACCATCACCACCACCACCATCAACTCGAAAGCCCCTAAATCCCCACACTCCTAGTCCATCCCGGCGACCCTCCTTCAGCTCGCTGCCCCAAAATTGCTTCTCGTCTCCATTTCAGTATGAAGGTCGACCTCTTTTTCCCTTCGTCTCTTCGTGTCACCGCATGACTGCTCGTTCCATTTTGGTGGGCTCTAGCGATTTTGCTGAGATCGCCTCTCTGCGCTATGGGACGCACACATACCTCCGCCTCGCCAAAGGCGTGCGCCACCGCCAGCCACAAGTTTAAGGCGTCTGGAGTAGTATTCGTAATCATTCCGATACTCTTTTTTCTTTGGCAATACGCCATCTCCACGACTGTAAATATTTCTGCACGTCACCCGTTGAGGCAGCGCCCAGACTGTGACCTGGAGGGACAAGCCAGTATCTCGCATTTTCTGCCACCAATGATCACTATTCCGGCTTCCGGTCATCGTCCAGGGTGCTCACTGTATATGATACTTGCACTAGGTACTCCAAAAGCGTGCTCTCAGAGGGGGCTGCTGTGCAGCTGGCCCCGTTCACTGTCGCCGAACGGGGAAATCGGGTTGCATTTCCAACGCTTCATTGGAGAGACATTCCATCTGCACACCATCTCCTGCAAGATGCCCCATTCCGGGCCCTAGGAGGACATACTCTGGCGATCTCATGACTCCACCCATCCCTCTTCAAGCGCCCGCCACATCCCCCGTCCAAGCACCATTAACGTGAAGGTAGCATCCGGTCGGTAGTTTCGGGTCATGAGCATCGAACGCGAGTTTCCTGACTTTCTTGACTTGATATTTGAAGGGTGCTTGCGTCGGCAGTGGCGGTGGGGTAGCATCGCAGCAATCAAGTGAGACGAGACCTTCGTCTGTCTATCTAGCCGTCTGTCTATCTAGCTTCGGAGGCTGAGAAACTACGATCTTCACGGCACTTGGGCGTTCATCATCCCAGACGGTGTCGTGTGTTCCAGCCCCCTGTGACGCCCCTTTTCTCGCCACAAGCACACTCGTGAGTCGATTTCCACTGTCAGGGGCTTTGCACCACATCATCATGACGGAAACTTCAAGACACTGCGGCACGAGAAACAAGCTTACAAGCCATGTCATGAAGGGGGCATGTACTCTTCTCCACCGCCCGAGGGCCGTCACGACGCGTCCGTCCACCGCGTCAGGCCACTCCCTAGTCCCCATAGCTTCGGACGGCAGCCTCCCATAGTCCAGCCATTCACACGACGGCACTGGCTCCGAATCCACACGCGATGCACAGTCGCACAGACTTTCCAAAGGCACAGACTGCTCCAAGTGGTCAGCAGGGTGACCCCCCCTTTCCCTTCATGTGACCTCGTGAAGACTGGGCTCGCCTGCTGCAAAGCTGCCGCATGGTGTGTGGGTTGTCTCACGCGGAAGCGAGGAGGCCAGCCCTTCGTATGAACAAGTCAACAATAAGCAGGGTCATGGTCTCGTTTCTGCTCTAGGAACCGGTTTCCTGGTCCTCTCTTCTCGACAATAGTTTTCCTCGAGAATGGGAGGGGGGTGCGAAACGCGCCTTCCGGACGATTCTGTGTTTCGCGATTTTGGGGGGTGAGAGGGGTTGTGAGGTGAGGACATGTCCGCGGAGTTTACTAACACTCATCCGCTCGGGACCGACGGGTGATCAGCTGAGCGTGATGTTTTCCTCTGGGCGGATCGGGTGTCTCTTGTCCAGAGCCCGGCGATGGCGGTGATGATTCTGTCTATGTCCTTGTCAAACAGTCTGAGTCTGAACACAGATTCTTCGTGTCGTTACCTTTTGGCGTTGTCATCTCTACGGTGTTGGGTTATGGGGTACTTGTCAGAGAGACCCTATAAATCGTCAGGGTCACCAGGGGAGGAGCTCGAACTGGAATGATAGAGCGGCCTAAAATTGTTATGCTAAAATACATGATGTTACACAGACGCTTCGCGTGATGTCGGGTGATGGATTCCATGGAGTGCATTCTACTCGTCGTTGCTCCCTGTGTTAGCCCCTGGTATCAAGGACTGTACCCGGCCGCAAATCAGAAATACGTGCACAGTCATGACGGATTGACAAGTTAAGTCACAACTTCGAGCGAACACTTGATATATTGAACCACAAGCCTTTCACGTTTTCAAGTCTGCTGTGGGAATGAGGGGTTCGACTTGCTGTAAGGAATTGAAAAAGTCATGACACAAGACCTCCCGGACGGAAGCGGCGTCTGAGTTACGTCGAGTCATACTGGAACACTGGTTTCCCATGTTCAAGAAATTTGATCTTCGATCTATCTTGTTACTTTCTTCTAGCACCAATGTATGCTGATATTTGAACTGGTGGTGAATCGGACGATGTGCTAGATAGTGCATACCCCTAAGTCAAGTGCTCTTCTTTTCTGCATCATCCGCTTCTTCACGAACGTGGTTTCCTTTTTTTCCAAACAGTGTTTGATCCAGCATTTCAACAAGTCTACATAATGTCTAGCGGGGCTGAGCCTGCCAGGACATCCCATTTTGGACAATGCACGATGGTACGCGGTCACAAATCTGTGTGGCCCCGTACAGGCGCGGGTGATAAAATCCACTTGACTAATACGTATTGTCATGATATGCTTTTGAACAGATAGTTCTCCGTCTACATAGCCCTTTTACGAGCACGCCGGCAGGGCTCCCGCGCTTGTCGCCGTGCGATGCAGCGCGACCTCCGCAGCCCTGCGCCGGGTCAGTCCGGGCAGCACCTGTCCGCCACCCCTGTTCCACTTGGGCAACTCCTCGGCCGCGACAGTGTTGGGGTTGCCGCCGGCATTGAGGCGCTGGATTAGAGTGCTCGTTTTGGTAGCGCCGCAACCGACGTTGAAGGCCCAGGAGACGAGGGCTCCGTACTGATTGGCATTCAGAACGACGGAGGAAGCTGTCTGGAGAGTGATGCAATTTTGGAAGCCCTGTCATGTTAGGTTGAATGTTAGGTTAGAATAAGAAGGGAGCTTACTGCAATGTCGTCGCGGAGGAGTTGCTCGCCATTTGCGCGGGACAGCGGGATGGGGTATCGGACATCCGAGCAACTCGAGTCGGCACACAAGTGGCCGTATCCGACGGTCGGGAGACCGACTGGGTCAATATCTGCGGCAGTCAGTTCCTGGCCTTTTAGACGGAGGCTCGTAGGCTTATCACGTACAAATGTTAGGGTACCATCCCTCGAACTCGGTGATGAGGCTGATTGTGGCGGCGTTCACATTCGGCCCAGTGCACTGAGACTGGACTTGGCTGACGCCGAGAAGAGCGAGGACGGCGATTGTCAAGTTGAATCTGGGCATTGTGAATTTGAGGTATTTTGCTGATTTCCGATGGGTGATGTCTACATTTAATCTAATCAATGAGGAAGACGCATCTTTTATATCTGAGATCAGTGTCGCCGTCGGCCTCCTCCGACGTCATCCGTACTCCCCGAGGCTCCGGCCAAATGATCGTCAACGCAGCACGCCTAAATACTCCTTTTCTAGTCGCTTCGTCCTCTCAAATTCCTTGACTCGTGTGTTTTTGAGCCCCTGATTGTACGCATCGTGGCACTGCGGAATGAGTCCGCCTCGCCGATCAGCGGCTGAGGTGCAGGATCGGCGGCGCGGACCGCTCGGCACTCAAGCCACGACGGCGAATCGTTTGGCCACGGTCGACCGGCTTTTGGTGAGCTTTACTCGTCGTGGAAGGTCAAGGGTCTTGTTTAGGAAGCTCAATAAGAACTCGCCTCAAGCCACGCCTTTCCTGTGTCGCAATCTGACAAGACATCAAGTGAGAGCGCTGTTCGTTTCCCTTTGTGCTCGGTGCCACCAAGCCACGAGTGTCGAGTTCAGCCTGTTGCAATTGCCTCGGTGCCACAGCAACTATCACTTCAAGAAGAGGAGGCTTGTGACGGCCCGCACGAAAAGTTTGGCACAAGTCTGATGATCAATTGCCTTCATTTGCAACAAATGCGAAATCTTCCCCCAGTATTTCTGAAGACGATCTTCACCTCGCCGTCGAGACCATTGAGCGCGCCAATGAAGTTGCTTTTCGCATCAAACTTCCAAACCTGCTACTGCGATCCAGTTATCATGTTGTATCCGGTCACAGGTTTTGCACCCATGTGCCAAAATTAGTTCGCGTTGAGGGGGTGCTCCCGTGCTGGCTCAGTCCTGCCTCGCCGAGGTCTTTCCAGTGGTGGCTGAAGCAATTCGGAGACATCACAAATATGCAAACGGCGTCATTGTCTGCGTCGCCCTGGAGCATTGCCAGATGTAGGTCGGACCTCAAAGTGAATCTTTCGGTTACTGTTCCCATCAACCGTTCAGTTGGCTAGGGCAAATGACAGATAGACCCAGCAGCTCGTTCCCACCTCTTGGTTTTGTGGCAAGCTTCATTCTCCCGATGGACGTATCAATATCAGCTGAGCTCTATAAGCTGGAATCACGAAGGCAACACTTTTGTGGACAACGATTCTAAATTGTATTAAGCCTCATAAATTCATCTCATTGCCGGCTTCGTCGTGATAACCCAACATTCCGAGCAAGCTCCAACAAGGGGGAGAATTTTGTGGCAGTAAGTGCTTGGGCTTTGGTAGAGAAGGATGAAGTGAACTTCACAGTTCAAAAGTTGATCAGGTTTGCTCCAGCTGTGTATGGTTCGAGTTCACTGACTGTTAACGTTGCGGGATGCCATCCGAGCTCGATAGCTAGTACAGCCCTCCTTACTGGTTCAACATGTCGGGGGTAGTATGATATGTGCCCAAATGTACGAATATAGCACACGTATAGGCAATCTTTCATTGGCACCGGATCGCCATGACCTCAAAAAAATTCAATGGAAATTCATAGATCTCTCAGCACCCTATGCATTAACCGCTCAACACCGAGGCGATGACTTCGTCCAGATTCTCGTCCGCAAAGCCAAGTAGCTTCATAGCAAAGTCATCTCTCTGCGTCCAGTCCGCGTCGAGCGTTCCAATCGCAAAAACCAAATCCTCCGCAGCAGCCACATTACCACCGTCCGCCTTGGCCTTCTTCTCCTTGATGAAGGCCTCCGACTCAAGATCGTTGACGGTCCACTTGGCGTCCGTGGCCTTTTCCAGCGACGCAACCAGCTCATTCTGGTCAATGCAAAAGCTCTGGATGAACAGCGTCCTATTTTTGATGTCCTCGCGCGGATGCATCTTGAGAATCCGCACGACAGCCTCGCCAACCCTCGTCAAGGTCGTTGTCGAGGCACGATGGCTCCCGCCGTCAAATATATCAGCCGTGCGCCGCTTCAGGTCCGTGTGGAAGAAGCCCTCCGTGATCCCCCACTCGAAAAAGTGCCCGCAGACGATACCCGCCCAGGTGAAGCCGGGATGCTCATCTGCCAGCTCCTGTGCGCGCACCCGCACAGCAAGCTTATGCCGATAGAGGGGGACCAGCTCCCTCGCGCGCGCATTGTCAGCGTCAATGCTGCCAAAGTCGGCGGGGATGAAGAGCTTGACGCCTGCTGCGGCGGCCGCCTCGACAAGGCGAATGTGTGCGTCGGGGCTTTTCAGAGGGAAGGCGGCGATGACGGCGTCCTGGCCGGTGAGCGCCGCCTTCAACGAGGCGAAGGTGAGTTCCTTGTCGACATGTACGACGCGGACTTGGGAGGTGGGGTAGGGCGGAGAGGAGGAGGAGCCGTTGCGGATGACGGCTGTCAGGCTGAAAGCGGCCGAGTCGACAAGCTTAGCGAGGAGAACGGAGCCGAGGGTGCCGTTGGCGCCGACGAGAGCGACATTCTCGATGGCCATTGTCAGGTCCGGCGGCAGGTTGAGCTTGGTGAGTTCTGAGAAGTGGCTGCGAAGCGGCGGCGAAGCAGGGCGAGGGGGTCGTGGTGGCGTGCTCGGGAGGCGACGGCTTGGCCTTGAAAATCGATCAAGATGGAGGTATCGAAGAGCGCATGTATCGTGAAGGTTAATCCTGTCCAATGTGCTCCTCAGGGATCGAATTAGCTCGAGCAGAAAAAGCAGAAACCAAGGCACCAGAGCGAAAACCAGGGTGCGGGCACAAAAGCTGCATGTGTTAAAGGCGTCATAGGGATCACACTGGACCGATTGAAGGCGATCGACGGGCGCCTTGGGGGCGACTGTGGGTGTGGTCGTCTGGCCGTGCGGCCAATCAATCGTGCCACTGTCATCCGGCAGACGCTCGCGATGACTGCCCCGAAGCATCACCGGGTGGGGCCGCCGAGTTTGGGGGGGCCGACGTCACATCCGGCCGTCGCCTCCTCAACTGTGGCTGTGCCATGAATGATAAGAGCGGCATGCCTTGGTGACTTGGCGAAGGGAAGAGTGGGAGAGAGAGGGAGAGACAAATCCCAACATCGAAGATCAGATTGAACATGACTTGTCAGCGTATCGTCTTGATCACCGGCGCCAACTCTGGCGTTGGGTACGAGGCCATCAAAGCCCTCATTGGCTCTGAGCAGCAGTATCATGTCCTCCTGGGCTCACGGTCCGCCGACGCGGGAGAAACAGCAAAAGAGCAGCTCCAGGCAGAAGTGCCATCGTCGGAAAGCACCATTGAGATCTTACAACTCGACATCGACAGCGACCATTCCATACAGGCGGCGTATGAGCGTATTGAGGGATCACATGGTCGTATAGATGTCCTTGTCAACAACGATGGTACGTTCGGTGTGACTAAAGGGCTTCAGCCAGGTGCCGCGACTGATGACAGCAGGACACGCGTTGGACTTTGTAGCAGGCACCAACATGACTGTCCGTGAGGCGTTCAACAAAATGTTCGACACCAACGTATCAGGCACTCATGTCTTGACGGAAACCATGGCGCCACTTCTGTTGAGGTCATCGGATCCTCGCCTCGTCTTCCTGACGAGCAAGCTGTCGACGTTTGAAACCATGGCCCAGGGCCCAGAGCCGTGGCCGGTGCCGCCCGCAGGATGGCCCAAGACGACACGGGCACCGTCGGGACCTGAGACGCTAGGGCCTGTCGGCTACCGCACGAGTAAGACAGCTGTCAACATGCTCATGCTGTCATGGCATCACATCCTCTCGGAGGATAAAGTCAAGGTTTGGGGTGTCATGCCAGGCTTCCTGATCACGGGGCTTGGTGCAGATGCCGAGTCGATGAAGAAGCATGGCGCAGTCGGTCCAGATGTTGGCGGAGAGCTCATTCGAGCCGTCGTCGAGGGCGAGCGGGATGGTGATGCCGGCAAGATCGTGGCGCCGGAGGGCGTTCAGACGTGGTGAGCCTAGAGAACGTAACATGACGGTACTACTGCGACCAGATTGGCGGATAGGAGATGTGGCGGCTAATGAAAGGTTGACTCGAAGGTGATGTGTCGAAAACGACGCGTCTTTCCGGATGTTCATTTTCGGAAGCGCCGTTTTGGCCTCTCTTTCGGTCAGTTGACCATGGTCGCAGCCTTATTGTATCCAGTTGTCGAACTTGTTAAGCAGGGAATGGCGGCAAGTCATTCGTTCTGACTTATTCCAGGCATCTTTTAGGCAGCCAAGTGTATGGCCTTGTAGGTTTTCTCGCGATACCAATAGAGTAGGAATATTCCGAGTTCCCTTTCTAGGTCAGTCCATCGCTGGTGAGGTTGTCGATGTGAGTGATGAAAGCCTGGCAGTCAGTCAGTCAGTCAGTCGACCAAGGGCGTTGGCCCTGAAACATCAGCGCGCATCCCACTAAAATTCCGCTGCGCAGAAGGCGCTCGGCCATGGACATCACAGCCCCCACAGCTCTCGAGGCACGGCGCTGAGGCACAGCGCTCAAGGCACAACGGACGGCTCAGGAGTTTACGTCAGCACTGTATCTCGTCTTGCTCTTCCCCCAGATGCCATGGCGTGTGTGTCACCACGCTTGACCGAATTAACTCGTGCGGCAACCGCGGTTCAACTTCCTCTCCGATGCATCGTCTCCAACACCAACAGCAACATCAACAAGGTCGCCATCACAAGGCTGCCAGGTCTACTGAACATGGATTCGTCATGTATGCCGCGACGATGGGCAAGAAACACCCCTTGACGGACGGCCCCTCCCTGGTTTCCCCAGTTCCCCCAGGCTCCAGTCATTGGCATAGCCCGTGCCTCCACTCTGGACGCGACAGAGCCCAGTGGTCGGATCTGCAGGATCCCGTCACCGCCTCTACTCTCCAATGATGAGCCGCCGTACCATACCACAAGGCGTAGGGCTGGCTCTCCTGAGGACTGCCCAACCGCCGAGTTGCTCCATGAGGCGCAAGCACTTGTTCAGTTTACTTCTTCGTTACGAACCCTTGGCTACCCGTTTCAGCTCGCTGCCCTCTCGTGTTCCCTTCGCCACGGAGCCTCACTCGAGGCACCGACAGAACAGAGCCGCAAAGGACTGACCTTAAAGCAGTCGACCAGCTGCCGACGATCCTCCATGCCCCTCTTTCTGCCCCTCATCCAACCGCCATGACCGAAAAGCCCGACATGAAGGATTTGCGGCGGACTGACAGTGGCATGCAGCGTCAGTTCGCCGCCATTATTCACGATGCCCAGAAAAAGTATGCCGAGTCGTCCGATCAGGACCTCTCTGATTACATGAACCCGCCGATGACCTCCGTCGAGGACATGCTCGCCGTCATCGCCCGCCAGAACAAGCAGTTCGAGGCTTTCCGCGCCAAGAGGCAGCGCATCTTCTCCGCCATGTCTGCAGCCCTGATGCCCATCGAGGTCGTCGGTGAGAGTCTGGCTGGTGCTGCCTCCGAGGTGTTTGCGCCTAGCCAGAACATTTTTGCCGCTGTCATGTACCTCGTCAACGCCGCCAAGGACGTGTCGGCCTGCTACGACTCCATTATTGAGCTGTTCGAGAAGATGCAAGATTTCACATCCCGTCTGAGATTCTACGTTTCTCAGCACTTGTCTCCCGAGCTACGTGACAAGCTCGTCACCATCCTCGTCACAGTCTTTGAGATCTTCGTCTTGGCTGCCGCCGAGGTGCGACGCGGTCGCCTCAAGGCCTACTTCAAGCGTCTTTTTGGACATGAGAGCCCAGTACCCGAGGCACTCAAGCGCTTGGCTGTCTTGACCGAGGCGGAGGGCCGCCTCGTCGGTGCCGAGACAATGGCTGGTGTGAAACAGTCACTCTCGAACCAAGAGCGTCTCCTCGAGATGATGACCAGGGTTGATGTCAACGTGCAGACGCTGCGCACCGAAACCAGAGAACAGGCTCTCAACTCCAACCGCGACAAGCTCCGAGACATCCTGCAGCCAAGTGTCTTCCCGCAAGACACGTATGAAGCGCTCGATCGCACGCGCACTCCGGGTACCTGCGAATGGATTCTGCAAGATCCCGCTTTTGATGCGTGGTTGTCCGGGCAGTGTCGCTTTCTCTTCTGCTGCGGCAACCCAGGCACCGGCAAGAGTCACCTTACAGCACGCTTGGTCCGCTGGGGGCTCCGCATGATGGAGGAACAGGAGACAAGTCATATGCTGGGCTACTTCTTCTTTCGGCAGACTGACCCAGAGACACGGTCCATGATTCAAGCTCTCAGAGACATCGCGTATCAGGTCAGCGAGGTCGACGTTTTCTACGGAAAGCAGCTCTTGCGTATCCTGTCTAGCAGTGACGACATCAAGACCGTCTCCAGTGCATTCCGACGCTTGCTTGTTGAGCCTTGCATTCCCGACCGGTGGCAGCGCAACATCTACATCCTTCTTGACGGTGTAGACGAAGCGGATCAAGTCCAGCTGCGTGAGTTCATCTCGCTTTTGGATGGGCTCAACAAGCAGTCTCCGGGTGGCACCAGGGTCCAAGTGGCTCTCTTTGGACGCAACGCTATGTCCGAGACGGTTCTGCCACCTCTCCAGAATGACTCGACCAATGGCCAGCAGCTTCGAATCCTGCATGTCACCGCCGACCGTAACGGACAGGATGTCATTTCATACATCACAGCAGGTGTCAACGAAGCGCGCATTCTACGCGGAACCCCTATTTCGTTTAGAGAAGAGATTGTATCGGTCATGACGAAACAGGTTGATGGAAGCGGTCAGTTCATATTGGCGAAATTTATGCTGGCCGAACTCGGACGTGAGCGTCACGCGCGGGGTATTCTCGAGAAACTGCAGTCCTACCCCCAGGAAATCAACGGCATGCTTCGACAATCTGTTTTGAGGTTCTCAGAAACAATTACTCAGGCTGAAGCAGACGATCTCAACGAAGTCTTGCGCTGGGTGGCATGTGCGGAGATGACGTTGACCCTGGAGCAGGTCGAGGTCATCCTTGCTCTCAAATTCGGCGACCCCCCTCTACGCCTGGAGGAGTCTCTCCGGACACAGCTCGCGGCCTTCTTTACCTTGGAGCGGGAGGACGGAATGTCGACGGCCGAACTTGTCGAACAACACCAGCAAGAGATGCAAGCAATAGGAACTTCGGACACACCATTACGACGCAGCCCGAACTCCCAAGGCCCGGATGCCATTGAGTTTCGGTCCAACAAGCACACCACGTCCGTGTCGTTCTTCCACGCGTCCATTAGCGACTTTTTTCGCGATGACTGTTCGACAGATCTGCGCCTGTCAAGCGACCACCCCTCGATTGGCTTTGAATTCGCTGCGGCAAAACTTCATGTTCTTCTGACCTGCCTGCGCATATTTACAGAACCAAACTATCCAGCGTTCGGCGCCCAGGGCTTGTCACTGCAGAAGTACGCGGCCTGGTACTGGCAAGAGCACCTCGAACACCTCGACAGAGACAGCTTGTCTCCTGAAGACAAGGCTCAGATTGGCAAACTTCTCCATATCATGTTGACTGAGCGACCTGTCATCCTGGCCTGGACAAATTTGTTCGAGGAAGCCCTCGACATCTGGACCGACGAAAATATTGAGGTTGTCAGGACCTGGCTGTCAGATCCAGATGTCATCAGTGGGCTCGCGCCTGACGCCGTGGCCTGGGCTGTGGAAGCTGTCAAGACGCCTTCTGGACCTCTGATCCCAATGGGCAGCGTCTTTGCTGATGCCTGGCTCAAAGAAGACTTTGGCATGTACATGCCCACGCTGTTTTGCTTCGGTGTAGTGCAATGTCTGGCGTTGATGAGTCGCGGTCACAAGTGGTCCGACTCAGATACACATTGGGAGGACATGTCGGTCGAGTCTCGCGTTCAGATAGCGGCCAAGTGGGCAAGTCTGCCAAAGGGGGCCCACTGGTACCGAAGAATCGGCAGTACTCTGCTTAATCTGGGCAATTACGGAAAGGCGCTGCTCAATTTCAGTCGCGCGATGGAGCTTGATCGCAACATTCAGGAGACGGCTGGCCGCATGGGCATCTGTTATTATCGGGCCGGCGACTACCACAAGGCCCTTCGCTTTCATCTCATGGCCATTACAGTCGACGAGAGGACGATCAAAGACAAGAACGCAACGCCTGACATGGTGGCTGGCGCGCGATGGCGGCTCTACAAGGCCTTGAAGGAAGCATCAAACTGCTACCGACAAATGGGTCGCGTCGAGAGCGCGCTCACCTATTGTCGCGAGGCCATCAAGCAAGCGTACGACGCAAGACCTTTCGAGCCCGAGGCTGCATTGATGCGAGTTCTCGCCGAGAATAACCGCATCCCGGAAATCATGAAGCTTCTCAAGGAACTCGACGAGCGCTACACGGAAGAAGGGCATTCCCGGCTGGTATGGTTTATGCTCGACCAGATCGGCTATGATTCGACGCGGGATTGGATCCCTGAGGCTGCGGCCCGGACGAACAACACGGCGACAATCGCACGGAGATATCAAGCGGCCATTGCCTTGGCCCAGGACGCCCAAAACTCGCGGTCCGAATTCTACCTTCGCAATGCTCTAGGCCAGGTATACCGTGCCGCTGGTGACTATGATAGGGCCATTGCCATTCAGGAGGAGATCTGTCAGGAGTGGAAGCCACGGGGCAGCATTGCAGTGCGTGTGGAGTACGCCAACTCGTTCAAGAACCTCGCTTGTCTGTACTATCTCAAGGCGCTCCAGAACGATGGTACGCTGCGCACCGTGGCGGTGGACCCCTGGATCGTCAAGCTCGAGGAGCTCCAGGCCCAGCAAAGCAAGCACCAGAACCGCAACGTTCCGCTCCACATGGCAGGCTTTGACGTCAACGAGGCGTCCATCTTCCTTGTGCTCTTCTACCGTTTCCGCGACCGGCCCGACGAGGCGCGCGAGCTCGCGGCATCGCTTGTGGCGGATCATCTCGACATTCTCGAAGATGACGAGCCCCAAAATGACGAGATTGGCATCCGCAACCTGCAGCGAACCCTCATCGCAGCGGGCGATCTGGGCAACGCACGAGCGCTGTGGCAGTCGACGCGTACGCCTGTCAATCCCGCTACTGCGTCAAGCAACCTCATGACCGAGCGACGCGTCAGCTCGCCGCGACTAGGCGTCTCACCAAAGCGAGGGCGGGCCAGCGAGCTCAGCCTGGGCAAGGTCTTTTCCCCTACGGGCAACTTTACGCCGGGCCTCTCCTGCGACTACTGCCTGCGAAGGTTCGACAGCAAGGAGGAGTACGTTGTGTGCGTGTACTGCATCGACACGCTCTTCTGCCTCCCGTGTTTAGAGAACGTCATCAAACAACGAAGCTTCTCGCCGGGGCACACCTCGGCATGCGGCCCGAACCACAGTTTCATGAATGTGCCGCCGCTACTGAAGGAGCTGCAGCCAGGCGAGATCATGGTTGATGGACAGCTGCAGAGGTTTTCGGACTGGAAAAAGGCGCTGCGTCAGACTTTCCGATCGGCGCGGGCAAGGAGGAGCGAGGGAAGTCCCCGGGGACTTGGGATTCTATGATGCCAGGCTTCCTAGATTAGGTATGCATAGCAGCGGTGTTGGAGACGTCGACTTTCGGAGCATGAATGTACGATACATTACCTACCTATCTTACCTTACCTTGCCTTATGTAGGTACCTACCTAAGACAAGGCGCTTAAGACAAGGCGCCTAAGACAAGGTGCCTACCTTGCCTAGGTCTGTCTGATCCTCGACCCTCATGCCTTCTTGTGCATGGCTCCAGACTGGCCTGTCAACCTGGGGAAGTACCTGCCGGGACAGCCAGCTCCTTCTCCAACGCACCTGTCCTCTTCGGCAGGCGCGATAGCAGGAAGGGCAGGTACGCCCCCCTCGGCCTCCTTCCCTCAACAGAAGGACCCCTTCACCAGCACTTCCCAGCTCTCTGCCCTTCTTCAGAACCCGCGAGGCCCATGGCTTCCCAACAAAGGGCGGGTGGTCTAGTGGTATGACGCCCAGACACTGGAGACCCTACCAGCAGTCTTTGTCAGGGGCCAAAAAAAAAAAAAGAACGAATAAAAAAATAACCAGCAGTCGCAGTCCAGGGTCGGTGTCTTCGGGAGACCCAGGTTCGAATCCTGGCCCGCCCAAATCTTTTTCCCCTCCTTAACGCCTCATTTCTCCATGAAGTCGAGGTGTGCGAGTACGAATGAGTGCGAGAAATGGCTCAATTGTACGAACTGTTTGTCTTGACAGTAAAAGTATGATCAGGGGAGTATACAAATCACAGCTCATCATGCTCCTTGTCCTTGTCCTCCAGCACAACGCCCTCGTCTTCAGGTACCTCGGGCACCTCGGACACCTCAGGCACGGCCTTGACAGCCTCCTCAGCAGCGCCCACTTGCGGCGCTGGCGGATTCAGCTGCAAAACATCAGCAATGAACCGCCCCACGACGCCGGCATTGATCTCGGCCTTGTTGAACAGCGACATGGTCTTGGTGGCGGGGTTCTGCAGCGCCAGGGACGGAAAGTCCCACGGCAGCCCGACGCGGTTGACAACCTCGGGAAATACAAAGGGATCGACGGCCACGAGCGTGACGCGGCCCGCATGCTCCTTGGCCACGGGCAACATGTCGTCGGCGAAGCGGGCGCGGGCCTCCGGGTCGGCGTCAAAGTAGTAGAGCACGGGGTCGGTGCCCTCGGTGAACCCCCAGGCGTTGAGTCGCGTGAGCTGCTTGACGAGCCTCTCGCCGCAGCCGACGACGAAGCGCCGCAGCGAGCCGACGTCCTGGAAGAAGTGGTCGAGCTCGGCCTCGCGGCCGTCGCGGTGGTTGAAGCAGCGCAGCACGCTGGGCGCGTCCTCGCCGAGCTCGTCGGCCGAGCCGTCGGTGGCGCGGCTGGCAATGGCAAAGGTGTAGCGGTCGTGGAACTCTTCGGCGAGGTCGTGAAAGCGCTTGTAGAGGCCGCGCCCGGCGTCCTGGCCGCGCAGGTGGAGGATGAAGACGACGTCGTCCGAGTCTTTGAAGGACGTCAGGTTGGCGGCCTCGAGGCCAACCACGACGGGGCGCATGATGCGTTGCATGTAGGGCAGGATACTGCAGCACAGGGTGGTTCAAAGGTTAGGCCGGGCTTAGGCTTCGAGAATTGGTCACTCAACGAAGGGGGGGTGAGAACGCACGAGGAGGCTTTGCGAGGCCCGCGGTAACGGGCGTAGAGGCTGCCGCTGCGGTAGAAGCGCAGAGCTGGGTACGCCCTCACGTCGTGCTCGAGGCAGAGTTCGGGCTCGGCGGCGCAGTCGACCGAGAGGACGTTGGGTTCTTTCTCCTTGATGGCGGGCCATTCCCACTCGAGGGCCTCGCTGTCAAAGCTGCGTGTGTCAGTCACAGCCCTCGCATGGTATGACTGAGGTCACTCACTTGGTAGGCTGCCAATCGCGCCTTCGTCAGTAACCTTTGTCAACAAAATCAGACCAGAGGATCAACGTACAGTTGTGACTGTATCTCAGTCAGCGTGGGCACTTGACGTCAAAATGGGTACACTCACAAGCTACAAGACTATATGGGTTCTCCTTGATGGCCTTCCTGAATTGAGCTTCGTTGACGTGCTCGAAAGCGCTCCATTTTGTCGTCTCCTGGCTCGGCGCCGCGTCACTAGAGGCTGCGACAGAGGCGATGGCGAGACTGAGCCAGCCGAGCTTCAGGATGCGTGTCATGGCCACGATCCAATGGTTCCGATGTCTTTGCTTCAAGAAATGGCGACCGTCGTCGTGGTATACTCCTTTGTCGTTCTCGGCCGAGGATGGTCGTGTTGCGACAGAGGAAGCAAAGAGGAGAAAGCCCGTCACCCTCACATGTGTCCTTTTTTCCTTTTCAAGAGCCAAACGCCGTGCGCGAGAGAGCTCCCAACTATTGTAACCGTAATATGGCAACAAACACCCCACAAGAGCTTTCCCCTCCGCCTCGGCACCCCCAACTCCGACTACAGTACTAAAGCGGCTTCTCGGGGGTGCAGATCCGCGGGTAGGTGCGCCGCAAGGGCGTCTCGAATGTCTTCAGCCTTTTTGGGGGTCTTGGCAGGCCACCTCAACCAGATCGAACCGCAGCGTCAGTGAGACCTGTCAAGGAGGTAGGGGGATGTCTGAAGATGAGAGAAAATTGTCCGGGTTGGGGACAACGCGTCACTTTAGCCCCGACCCCTGCTGGACCCCATTCATGCGACCCCTGGCCCGTTTCCCCGCAGAGGTGGTTCAGGGGCCGATGTGACTTGGGCTTGGGCTCCGATTAGCCCAGGGATTCTCCATCTCGCTGGGCCAGACCATGGTGCGGAGGAGACTTCCGAATGGCCTCTTCCGGATGAGCGCGGATGATTGCTTGTTTGGGGGTGGGCAACAAAAATTGGAGAAAACTAAGCGGACAAGGCAGCCAAGTGGCCTGATGCCATCTTCTTTTGAGGTCAACATCCCTTGCGAGGCGTGCTCGTTATTCTCACCGATTGCTGTCGACAAACTGAAAAGTGAAAGCGATTCTGAAGTCAATCACATTCAATTCAGAATCAAGGCTCGACTGTCATCAAAGCTTGAGCACGTGGGTAGATTCTTCGATATGCGCTCCTCAGTCGTCGGGGCGCTCTTCGCTCTTGCTGGCACCGCTCTCAGCCACAGCGATGAGACTCCTGAACAGGCCGAGGCTGTGACGGTTGTCGTCGCCGACGATGCTGCGCAGGCCAACATTGCGGACGCGGTCAGCGAAGAAGCCGTCGAAGCTCAAGAGGAGGATCCTCTTGCCGACTACGTATGCGACACCTCAAACTATGAAATTTCAATCTTTTCTCAGAGCCCGCTCGTCATTTACATCACCAACTTTGTCACGCCCTTTGAGCGACAGCACCTTCAGAGAATCACGTAAGTTTTGCTGCTGCATGTTCGCCGGGGAACAGCCCTCTCACAACTTCCAGCAATGGCACATTCGCTCGCTCCAACGTCGCTGGCGCCGAGGGCGACGTCGTCTCCACCCACCGAACCTCGTCCTCGACAACCGTCGGCGTGGACCCCGTCACGAGCTGCATCTCCGAGCGCGCCCGACGCTTCCAGAGCTTCGACCTCCCGCCGAATCACCAGGAGCCCATCCAGCTCGTTCGCTACGCCGTCGGCGAGCAGTACCACTTCCACCACGACTGGTTCCCCGCGGAGAACACGAAGGAGAACGGCCACGCATCGGTCGAGCGCGGCGGGAACCGCGTCAGCAGCTTCTTCGCGTACGTTTCCGTCAGCGAGGACATTGCCGGCGGAGGCACCAAGTTCCCGAAGCTGGCGGCGCCCGAGGGTGACGGCTGGTGTGGCGTTGTCGAGTGCGACCAGGCGAGGGAGGAGGGTGTGACATTCAGGCCGATTGAGGGGTGAGTTCGATCTAGACATGCTTGGCCGATGGACGAGAACTGACAGTTCACAGTAATGCCGTCTTCTGGACCAACCTGGTCAAGGGTGAGGATGGCGAGATGGTTGGTGACGACCGAGTTTTGCACGCCGGCCTGCCGATTGAGAAGGGCTCGAAGCTCGGTATGAACCTCTGGACGAAGATTGACAATTTTGCGTGAATAGGAAGGTTGGGTTTTCCTTGCTGGGGGGGATCGTTCAGATGTACGAATGTCGGATAATGGCAGCACTGTGTTTAGCTTCATGTGCGCAAGGATCATGGCACTGTGCTGTCTTCTCAGGTAGCATACTGCTAGACACTCACCAATTGATGTCCTTGCCACATAGAAGGAAATCTACTGTTCTGAATCAGATATAGGTGCATCGTGTTACCCCTTTTAAATTGGCTTGTTATTTGACCTCGCGCACGCCCATCGCACCCGGATCAGCTGTTCCAATCCGAGTCATCAGGCGGACCGCAAAACTCGTTTAAGATAATTAGCGAGCTTCACGTAAAGAAGCCTTTTAAGCGTATCTTGCAGTTGTGCAAGTTCTCGTAGAAGTAGTTTCGAGTTGGCGTGCACTTATCTGCCAACGAGGCCAATAGTAACCTGGGACGTACAAGGCGAGGCGCCTACCTCATTTTGTCTATCACCAACAAAGTCGAAGCCAATATAGGGGAGCTATACACTCCTTGCCACCATGTCCTTCGTCTAAGCCTGACAGTACAGGCCTCTTTGGCTCGTCGGTAGGTCACTCTCAGGCTGCAGACTTGATATCCTAGTAGCTTCGTGGCTTTTCGTAAAGACGTACCAGCTCAAGGTACCGCATTTACTGAAATGGAGTGAGCATCGCAACAGCTCAGAACAGTGTCTCACGCAATAGAAGGCCCAAAACACACAATCCATACTACGTGCAAAACTTGCAAATATTGCCAGTGCACCAGTCACTTGGGACGACCCTGTTGACTAGGTGCAAAAGAGAAAAAAAAGTGTTAACCGGGTAGGTAGACCGGGAGATGAACCCCAGCCCCCCTTCAAAGCGTCCCAAGCATCAGTACGACTGGCGGCTTACCTGGCAGGAGGCAGATCTGGGCACCTAACCATCAGGCCAACGGGACAATAAATTGTTGGAAAAGGGAATTACAAGAATTCATTATATTGTCAGAAGATGCTGGTATCGAAGGAAAGAGCGCGCTGGGTGGTTGCTATGGGCTGCGCGACATCATCCCAGGCAACCAGAAAGCTGTTCACAGTTGCGCCGAGAACAACAGCTGGGCAGCCATGACAGGAGATCCATGTTCCTCGACGCAGGTTTGCTAGATCACTTGCTTTAAAGTGAGTTCACAACAAGAACTAACTTCAGAAAATCGCATTGAACTATGGCATGTTTTGATATCTAAACAAGGTAAGAGGCAAATAACATTTTGACAAGGCTTTCACTTCTTCAAGGTAGCTCTCGATCCAGACCATGTAGAAGATCAGGACATGTCTTCTGGCGTCATGGAGGTATATAAAAACCGAAGACGAACATACAGCAGCTGTCATCCAAGTGCTAAGTACCTCGCTTACCCCTGAAGAAGCCGCTCAAAGCACCCATGAGCTGCGGCAACCCACTCTCCTGCCCATCTCCTTGGATCCCCCCTTGAATCCAGCCAGGTAGCTTCCCCTTGATCCTCTCTGTGCCGTAACGGCGGTCACACAATATAATGGCAGCATAATCTCCGCGATGACGGATAGCCCGACCAATGCTCTGATTGACGGCCCTCATGCATGCGTTCTCGTAAAAGTCCCTCGCCGCCTGCTTCGCCGCCGTCTGTGCCTTTGCTCGGTCCACCCCTGGCTCCGCCTCCAGTGCCCGCTTCAATACTGTCATCTCGACATATTCCGTCTTGGCCTTCCATTCCGGCGAGTGCATGTTCGGGTACGGCAGGCCAACAACCATGACAGCGCGGCCGAGACGGTCGGAGAAATTGATGCCTTCACTCATCTTGCCGCCAACAACACTCAGAAGCAGGGCCCCACGTGGCTTTGCTGCATTACTGGTGCCGTCGCCTAGGATGGCCTCGCTGTACAATGCGAGCACTTCCTCGCTGGAGCACCCCTTGGATTCCTTGAAAACGGCCTTACGCTGCTGCATACGGGTCCAGATGGGCGTCGATTCGCCGGCGGCAGTCGTCTCCCATGCAGCAACGACCTCGTCCAGGTATCCATAGCTGGGAAAGAATACGACAATGCCGTCTGGCACGACAGCACACATGTTGAGAATGGCGAGGCCCAGCTGATTGACCATCGCCTTATCACTGCGGCGTTGAAAGCTGAACTCAAATGTCGAGTTTGCGTCGCCAGCTCGCGAAGCAGCCAGTGTTCGTACGCAGAGGTTTGATGGCGGAATAACGTGGCCGCAGCTGAGGGTCGTGAGCTTTGGCTCGGGCAGGTATGGGAAAAGGTGCGCGCGATAGTCGTCGAACGGTGACATGGTACCGCCAGCGAGTATGACAGCGCGCGCACTGGTGGCGATCGAGGAGAAGGCATGCGTTGGTGACAAGAGAAGGTAGGAGAGCTGGATATCTGGAGCTGCACCTGGCAGCTTTTGGTAGAATATGCGGCCTTCGGAGCTCAAATTTGTGAGGGAAACGAGGAATGACACGAACGTATGAAGAACAGGCGTGGAAGATCGAGGGGCGGCTTTGTTCGAGTCATCCTCCTCGACATACGCCACGTAGCTCTCGATCTTGTAGGCGAGCTTGGAAGTTTGGATGTACTGGATGAGTTTGAAGAGGTTGATTTGATCGATGCCTTTAGAGCGCAGGAGTTCTTTGGCGTCGACAATGCCCTGTTCGGACTGTGGCTATTAGCAAGCGTGTATTCGGTATGGCGTGGCGAACATACCTTGAGTTGAAGGGCGCCACTCATCCAACCACTCAATCCATCCACTACACGACCTACCTGGCCGACCATGACGCGATTTTCGCCCTTAAGCTTCTTCCCAAACCTCTTGACGTAGACGCCAAGCATCTGTCGTGCCCTCTTCAGCTCACCCAGTCGGATTTCAGATGCATACACATTGGCGATCGCATCCATGATGTTATGAGCTTCATCGACAATGACAATATTGCCTTCAAGCTTAATGCCTAATGCATCACGCGCGGTCTTTTGCAGAAGTAGAGGGTACGGCAGTGTGATGATCTCCGTGCCAGCGATCGCGGTGCGCGAGGCGTAGTAAGGGCACACTTCTAGAGACTTGCCAAGATGAAACAGGTCTTCAATGTCGGGTAGAGTTGCGTGGGCTGTGTCCCGGAACTGATGTGTCTTATTCACATTTTCCTCTTTCGGCACATACGGGCACTTGTTTTTCGATTTTGGTTGCTGCAGCTCAGCACACCGGTCGTTGATGGCCGACTGCGTCTTGAGGCGCGAGACAGCTGGATTGATGCATAATTTTTGTCGTGATGATAATGGGAGATGCTTGACTGGTTCTTGGGTAGCTTGAACAGCCGCTCCATGTTCACCCGACACGAGCGACGATGGCATAGACGACGGGAAGGACGGTCGACGGAGTTCGGCAACGAATTGCGAGAGCTGCGAATGCGTTCTTGATGTGTAAAATATCTAATAACGTTACCAGCAGTCCTCATGTCGTTCCAATTAAGACAGCGCAAGCACACCTTTACACCATCCTCGAGTATATCCTCGTCTTCTTTGTCACGCTTCAGCCCTCCAAGGCCGTATCGAGATAAAATTTCTAGTGTCTCTTTGCCAAGGCCCGACAGAGCATCGCTCTGCGAGGTAGGTTCGTCTGCATCATCCAGCAACCATTCTGCTTCTTCGTCTTCAGGATTTTTGCGTACTTTCTTCTGGTTGCCATCATCAATGCGGCGCCGCTTGGCGCTGCGTGCCTCACGAGCTTTCTCCTTGACACGGATTTGCTCAAGGCGCTGTTCACGCTGCTTCCATTTCTTGGAGATGTCATCTCTTTTCCGTTTGAGGGTTTGTTCAATGATCCAATCAGGCTCATCCTCGAGGTTAACATCGGTAGAGCCGAGAGACAGCTCGTTCTCGTGCGATTTATGGTTTCGTAGCCAGGTGAGCGCAGCACATATGAGGGAGAGAGACTTGCCCTGCGATAATGAGCGCCTTGTATATGGTTCACCGAGATTGACCTACCGTGCCAGTGGGGCTCTCAAGGATTCCAATCTGCCCATTCCCAGTCTGAAGCACCTTATAGGCTTCTGTCATGAATTGTGTTTGTACATCGTACGGAGTGTATGGGTGGTGGAAGTCGGTGACCTCGTCGGGGAGTTCCATGGTGCCATTCGGGGAGGGAGTGACTGCATGGATCGAATAACGAGGCACCTCGTTGTTCTATCTTAGCTTGGTCCGACTTGGAGCTGAGGACCGGTATATCGCCTCCACAGCACTGCCATTCGCTGTGGCAAAGTCAAACCTGGTAGACCTCTCCTCACGGAAGTCGACGGTGAAGCTTCGGTGGAGCAGTAGTCAGACCAACGTCCCACTGAAGATGGGCCTGCTGAGTCATACATCAATGCCTAGCATTGTCCTGAAAATAAAATCAGGTGACCCAAGCTTGCAATTACTTAGGGCTGCCTGCCCTTTCCACCAAATCGCCCAACACGGTTAGCGCCCCACCCAGCCGATTGCCCACGCCCGCCTCTGCCCTCAGGTTCTGAAATCTTCGCAGCGACCACGAAAAACATCGACGAGACTTCACTAACCACAGCAGTGCGACTCACCACACACCGTCGCCATGCCTACCCGCCTCTCGAAGACCCGCAAGCAGTACGTTGTTGTCCCTCGAATTCCCTGAACTCGAGACGTCGGAATTGGAACCGGTCTGGTCGACGAAGAAAAGCGCAGCGCAACAATGCCATCGCACAATCAACAAGGCTTGGGGAGCGCCGACTACGATCGCCAGACCTGGGACTGAGATGACATTTCGAGGAAGGAAGAGACGCACAACACCATGAACAATCACTAACTCATGTCACAGCCGCGGCCACGTGTCCGCCGGTCACGGACGTGTCGGCAAGCACCGCAAGCATCCCGGTGGTCGTGGTATGGCCGGTGGTCAGCACCACCACCGTACCAACCTTGACAAGTACCACCCTGGTTACTTCGGTAAGGTTGGTATGCGCTACTTCCACAAGCAGCAGAAGTACGTGAACCCCGATCTCGACTCGAACGATGTGCTTTGGAGGAAGGGCGGTGGACAAATTGGTCAAGGCAGGCAGACATCAGAGAAGGATGGGCTTTTGGCCATCACTCTGCGCAAGAGCTGGGAATTGGACGCGGAAGAGTTGTCCTGATCCACCGACGACCCCCAACCCCGAAGCACATGGATCGAGCGAGACGAAACCCCTCCCACGACGACCCCGCTAACCCCCCTTGCAGCCACTTCTGGAAGCCCGTCGTCAACCTCGACAAGCTGTGGTCGCTCGTTCCCCTCGAGCAGCGTGACGCCTACATCAAGGGCGAGAAGAAGGACGTCATCCCCGTCATCGACCTCCTGCCCTTCGGCTACTCCAAGCTGCTCGGCAAGGGCCGCATCCCCGAGATCCCCCTCGTCGTCAAGGCCAGGTGGGTCAGCAAGCTGGTCAGTACCAACCTCGTCGCTCCGCATCACAAACCTCTCCGCAGTACACTAACATGACGCAGGCTGAGAAGAAGATCACCGAGGCCGGCGGTGTCGTCGAGCTCGTCGCATAAATTACGATTGGCCAGGGAAAACGGATGTGGGAGGTAAAACAAGCCTGCGCGGAGGGAAGGGGACCACGGACGGACAATATCACGGGGTAGTGGGAGCGCGAGACGCAACGGCACGCCGGCGTCTTCGCAAGCCAGCTCCCAATCGGGTCGGCGGACTACTGAAGTAACCAGCAACAACCGCCCCCTTTTCTTGTCATTGTCACTTTTCAGAAGCCGGTTGTGGAAATGGAAATTTTCAAGGACAAAAACCGGGGCCTGGGATGGCTTCTCGCGCATTGCATGAATGGGGACATGAATTTTTCCACGGAGTTAAACCGAATGAAAAAGGGTTGATCTTCTGCAACGGCCCCCGCCCTTCTCCGATTCAATTGGCTTTCCAAGCGTCACGCTGTTCAGGTCACCCTCTGGTGTTGGCTTGAACACGGGGCATGACCATGATTAATGTATTGGTGGCCGCTTCTGTGCCTGCCGTCAGTGTGACGACTTACGCTGTCTAATAATGCCCCTGACGCCGTGCCTCTGATGTACAAACTTGAAATAGTCTCAAATGCATTCCTCCATCAAGATTCCACCAAAGCCATTTCATCATAAGCATCTTCGCGAACCAAGGGAAGCCCCTCAGCCAAGAATGGGTGATCCAGAGCATCATTAGCACTGATTCTCTTTGCCGGATCCAAGTCCATGCACCTCTCCAGGAAACTGACAGCCATCTTTTCTTCCTCGTTGAGGGGTTGGCCTCTGGGGTCGCCCTCGCGATCGTTGGGCGACCGACACGTAGACCACAGCACGAGCTTTTCAAGGGAGAAGCCACTGAGGCCAATGGTGGGAATGTTCGTCTCGAACATGCAGCCGTGCAGGGCTCCCGCGGCGCGCATCTTCTTGGTGCCGAACATGGTGCCAATCTCAATCATGGCCTCGACGTCGTCGGCGCTGTTGAAGAAGGGAAAGCGTTTGCTCAGGATCGTGAGTAGGATAACACCGGCACTCCAGATATCAATCTTGGTCGTCTGCTCTGTGCACTTGAACAGGACCTCAGGGGCTCGGAAGCCACGAGTACCTGCGCGATTGGCGCGGCGCGAGGGTCTTGTGTCGTTCTTGGGGTAGCCCGTCTGAGGGCCGTTGAGGTGCGCGACGCTGTTGACCAGACGACTGCGCCGGACACCGGACTGTTCGTGGCAGAGGCAGGGTTTCGCATCGACACCCTCGCGCTCGGCAAGGCCAAAGTCGACGAGGACACCACGGCGAGAGGAAGGGTCGTAGAGAAAATTGGTTGGCTTGATGTCGCGATGCAGAATTCGTTTCTCGTGCACAAAGGTAAGGGCCATGAAGAGTGAGCGCATGTAGACGACTATATCAGAGATCGTCATCTGGCGGAAGTAGTCGCGAAAATCCTCGTGGCGGAAGTAGGGCAGAACTGCAAGGACCTGGTCGGTAGAGCGAAACGCGGTGATCAGGGGACACACTGACGGAGAGTTGCGCAGGTCGTACAGCAGCTCAAGTTCGTTAAAGATACGTGATGGTGACGAGGTGACGTAAATCTTCTTGACAGCAACGAAGCGCCCTGCACGCGCCTTCATCCTGCCGTAGCGATCTCTGTCGTCATGGTGTCCGTCCACGTCCCAATCATTGTCGTATTCTTCGTAGAGCAAGTCCTCGGCTTTGTAGACGGTCGAAAAAGTGCCTACGGAGGGGTGTCAGGCAGGTCCACAAGAATGGGTCAAGGGGGGCAAGGGAAGCAGCTCACCCTCCCCAATGCGCTTAATCAGTCGGTACTGGTTTCGAAAGCCTGGAAATACTTCTTGCAGCCTGTCCATCTCTTGTTGCACGCCTGAGTCGACCTCTGGTTCTTCTGAGGTCAGAGAAGAGCCGTCGCTTGGGTATTCCGAATCGGCGTATTTGTCATCTGGGACTTCTTCCGGAACCTCTTCTGGTACCGCTTCCTCTGTGCGGAGTTCGGACTCGACCATCATTTCTGTGTCTTCCGTGCGTGGCACATCCTCGTGTATTTCAAAGGCATCGCCAGCGCGTCGCCGGACGGCCGTCATGTCGGAGACGAGGAGACTGTGCGACTGGAGGGGGGAGGGCGGCGGGAAGAGGCTACGGCAGGCAGATGTGTGACTTGGAGAGAAGTGGTGGTTGGGCAATTGACTTTGAGGATACAAGGTATCAGAGAGGGTATCAAAGGGTTTGGAATGCTCCGGTGCGTGCAGTTGGTCAGCCTTCAGACAAGCACATGGCGAAAGTCGATTCCACAGTCGGTGTGGAGTGGAGGGGTCCTTTACGGTTGGTGGGGCGCTTTCCAATGGTGTCTGCAGTGAGCGCACGCGAAGCAGCCAATGCGGGGGGCGCGTCGAAGAAAACAAAAACAGCCGTTGCCAGGCGCATCCACTGCCGCATCACCGCCTGCCGCTGATGTGCAACCACAACAATCCTCAGTACCTCATCTGGTAAGAAAGGCCGGCCTCCTCCATCCCACAACTAACCAAGCCATCTAGAACGAGCACGCAAAGCTGGCCTAGTTGCCGTCCTTCGCTTCTTCATTCCTTTCTCTTCTACACCGACCTACCACCCACCCCGCGCCTTTTCTTTGCGGCACCATCTTGTTCTCTTTTCCCCCCCTCTCCCCCCCCCCGCCCCAGGGGCACACTTCACCACCGACCATGGCCATGGAGTCCATTACGTTCGATATCAACGAGGCTCTGAAACACTACATGAGCGACCCGGCCTCGATCCCAACGCCAGAGGCCGACGGGGCCCTCTTTGACTGCGAAAATGAGCCGGACGCGCTGACGAATGCGGTCATCGACCCTGTCCTCAACCCCATTGTCGATGCCGTCGCCGAGAACCCTGAGGCCATCACGCGCGCCTCGTACATGGACTCGCTGCAGTTCCTCCTAAAGTGTGCACCCACCTCCCCCAGTCAATCTGTCTTTCCCTCCTCTTCTGAACTCCCTTCCTCATCCGCTTCTTCCTCCGCCGCCGGCCGGCGCCCTTCGAATGATACAGTTTCTGAGCTATTCAATCTTTCCAGATATACCTCCTACCTCCCGACTCATGCATTGAGCAAGCTCTTCGATCTTGTCATGTCCGGCCTCGCCGCCGAGGCTGACGCGATACTTCACGACCTTGAGTCTCCTGACGACCAGGAGACCCTCGCCCACCACAAGCACCTGCTCGAGGTCTACGGCTTCTTGCTGCAGTGGACCGTTGCCGCCGTCGAGACAAAGGCCGCCGAGAAGTCGTCCGCTCAGCCCGTCGCGCGCGGCCGTGGCAAGCCCAAGAAGAATGCGCCCAAGGGCCAGGAGGCCGTCTGGGACTCTTCGGCACAGCTGCAGGCCGCTCTTGACACCATGTGTAAAGTGCTCAAGCTCAAGCTGTCGAAGATTTTCTTGACGACCTCGGAGCGCGACACTTTCATTGGCCTTCTGACGAGGCCAGTCTATCTCGTGCTTGAGAGCGAGCAGCGCGTCAAGAGCACGTCCATTCGCATGCACGCCTTCAAGGTCCTCTGCATGGCCGTCAAGCATCACGGTCATGGATATGGTATGCGAGTCGCGACATTCTGATCCAAACTGGAAATCTGACGCTGAACAGCCGCGCAAATCAACATTGTGCAAAACCTGACCTACTTCGAGCACCTCTCAGAGCCCATGGCTGAGTTCCTGCATATCCTTGCCGAGACATACGACTACCCTCAGCTGGCCGACGAGATTTTGCGCGAGCTCAGTAACAAGGAGTTCAACAGCAACGACACGAAGGGCCCCAAATCCGTATCCCAATTCATAGTTAAGCTCTCGGAGTTGGCGCCGCGACTGGTGATTAAGCAAATGACAATGCTGGCTAAGCAGCTCGATAGCGAGGTATGGCAGCTTCTACTCAAACATGTGGCCTCGACTGACAAACTGACCAGTCCTATACCCTGCGTTGCTCCCTCATTGAGGTTTGTGGCAACATGGTCGCGCATCTCAGCCGTCAGGAGGAACGTGGCGAGAACCACAAGTCACAGCTCAATGCGTTCTTTGATGTCCTAGAGGAGCGTTTCCTCGACATCAATCCCTACTGCCGATGCCGCGCCATCCAGGTGTACGTCAAGATCTGTGACCTCGAGCAAAAGTTCCCTAAGCGGAGGCAAAAGGCCGCCGAGCTAGCATGCCGCAGCCTTGAGGATAAGAGCAGTAACGTCAGGCGTAATGCCATCAAGTTGCTCGGCGCGCTGATCAAGACACACCCTTTCACCGTCATGCACGGCGCACAGCTGTCTCGCAAGGAGTGGCAGGCACGTCTCGACAAGGTTGACGAGGAGCTGAATGCGCTACAGCCGCCTGAGGGGGCGCCTGGTCTCGGTGAGAACGCCAATACGACTGTTGACCCTGAGCTCCTGGACGACGCCACGCAGGTGCCGGAGTCACCACAGAAGAAGCCCGCTCCAACAATGACGGATGAAGAGAGATTTGCTGCCGTACAGAAGGCACGCGAAGAGGCTGCCACATCAGAGGCTATTGAAAAGCTTGGCCTGACCAAGAGATACTACAGCGAAGCTCTCAAGTTCATTGACGTCCTCCACGAGGCCACCGGAACTATTTGCCAGCTCCTCGGCTCCAGAAACAAGAGCGAGGTTATCGAGGCTATGGATTACTTTGAGGTCGGCGACGCCTACAACATCGAGCAGAACAAGGTGGGCATCCGCAGGATGCTGCGTCTCATCTGGACCAAAGGCAACAGCGACGAAGGCAAGGGTGTGCAGACTCATCTGATTGACTGTTATAAGAGGCTTTTTTTCGAAGCTCCTGAGTCATTCAGTCCCAACGACGCCGCCAACTACATTGCGCGCAACATGATCAGTCTGACATTTGGCGCTTCCCCTGCCGAGCTCACGTCTCTCGAGCAGCTGCTGGCTACTATGATGAAGGGTGGTCTCATTCCCGACTTCGTCATTGCAAAACTGTGGCAAGTCTATGGTGTTCAGAAGCGAGAGATTTCGCGGACCCAACGCCGTGGTGCCATCATTGTGCTGGGCATGCTGGCGACAGCCAACCCAGAAATCGTCGTTGGCGAAATGGAAACCATGCTTCGTACCGGTCTGGGTGCACACGGAAGGGCAGACCTTCAGCTTGCCAAGTTTACTTGCATTGCGCTGCGCAGGATCAATCCGACAGGGCGCCAGGCCAAAGACTCACTCATCAAGTTCTCTCGCCTGCCGAATGACCACGCCGTCTTGGGTAAGCTCGCAGCTATCACTGAGGTTTCGTCCGAAAGCAAAGAATGGTACGGCATGACAGAGCAGGCTATCAACGCCATTTATTCCATCTCGAAGCACCCTGACATCCTGTGTTCCGACATCATTCGGAGGAAAACAAGGCAGGTGTTCTCACCACAATCACGTCCGAGCTCACGCGATGAGACGCAAACGATGGCCCAAGGAATCGATGCCGACGGAAATCAGACTGTATTTGCGCAGCAGCCGAAGAAGCGGGATGCTGCCATCGGTCTTTCACAACTTCTATTCATCGTTGGCCATGTTGCCATCAAGCAAATTGTGCATCTTGAACTCTGCGAACTTGATTTCAAGCGTCGGAAGCAGGATCTTGAGAAGGATAAGACTGCGAAGGCCGACCCGGCCGCCAAGAAAGACAAGACAGAAGAGCCAGATGATCTGGACCTCATCGGCGGAACAACGGAAGATGATTTCACGGAAGCCATGGCGCATATTCGCGAGCGGGAGCTCCTCTTTGGCTCGAATGCTCTGCTGGCGCAGTTTGGCCCCTTGGTATCTGAAATTTGCGCCAACAACACGACATACGCAGACAAGGGTCTCCAGGCGGCGGCTACGCTGTGTCTGGCCAAGCTGATGTGCGTCAGCTCCGAGTATTGCGAGGCAAACCTCCCTCTCCTCATTACCATCATGGAGCGGTCCACAGACGCAACGGTCCGGTCCAACGCTGTGATCGCGCTCGGTGACATGGCTGTGTGCTTCAACCACCTGATCGACGAAAACACCGACTTTCTTTACCGTCGTCTTGCCGACAGCGACCAGTCCGTCAAGCGTACGTGTCTCATGACTCTGACCTTCCTCATCTTAGCAGGGCAGGTCAAGGTCAAGGGCCAGCTCGGCGAAATGGCAAAGTGTCTCGAAGACGAGGACAGACGCATCGCCGACCTGGCGCGCATGTTCTTCACCGAGCTCAGCACCAAGGACAATGCCGTTTACAACCACTTTGTCGATATGTTCAGCCTGCTGTCCGCCGAGAAGGGCCTCGGCGAGGAAAGCTTCCGTCGCATTGTGCGTTTCTTGCTCGGGTTCGTCGAGAAGGACAAACATGCGCGACAGCTGGCCGACAAACTGGCGGCGCGTCTGGCGCGCTGCGACACAGAGAGGCAGTGGAACGATGTCGCATTCGCGCTAGGCCTGCTGCCGCACAAGAACGAGGAGATCGCAAGGGTCGTGGGCGAGGGATTCAAGCTCGTGCAGGTAGCGTGAGGTGCCTAGTCGTTGTAGGATTAGTTGGCGTTGTGGATGGGCGGCTGGTCTGGCTTAGGATACCTCGTACGATGGATGTAATGATGATGATGACTTTTCTGTTTCATGAACTTTTCCTGCCTGTCCAGCAGGTGTCGGTGCTTCGTAATTGTACCTGCTTGCATGCGTGCTGCTGCCTGAGGCTGTACCTGTTCATTGGTTAATCGGCACTGACTGTGTGTCCCATCGTATTAATTGTGACTCAACATTGACGATCTAGCAGATGTGACTCGACGATGACTACCTGAGCGCTGAGTCGTGTTGGATGCGTTGATGTGGCTGGCCATTGCGTGAGGCGACGTGCACACTGGAATAGATCGGTCAGACGACGCCAACACGTGAGGCCAGCAGCCAGGCAACCAGCCGGCGGACGGGCGAGGTCGCCCCTCGCAGTCTTTTTCCAGACTTGTCCTGTTTCCTTTAGATATTTGACCAAAATCAATTGAAGCGCATTGCTGGCCAGAAGCTTGCAAGTGGCGTCTCGCTCGCTCTCGATGTGACGTCGGAATGCACGTCTCCAAAATAAGCAGGCAAGCTACTCTCTGAGTATGGCTGGGATTGCTACCGGCCTGAGCACGAGGAATGAAATGCTGAAAAGTGGTTTATAGAGTTTCTCCTAATCTGAATAATGGATTTTCGTAGTTTTACATGTCAGTACTCGGGTCCTGCAATGTAGAAATTATTTAATGCTGAAGATACTCATCCACTTTGTTCAAGATGAATGTCAAGAGTTCGAGTCTGAGGAATCGCGAACCGCCTCAGATGTACCGGCACTTTCATCTCTACTCTGGGCGAACACATTCAGCACGATACTATATCAACTTTTATTCTTCTACACATGTACCATTTAATGGTGCTCATTACCTCCTGTAAATGAAGTCTCTAGGCATTCTGTACCAACACAAGCCTGCTTTTACTCCTGAAACTGTGTCCAGTCCACGTAAGTAACTGAGTGTAAATATTGTACTCATTTCAAGAAACAAACCCAAGTCTTTCCTGTAACTAGACTGTACTTGTGTGAAGCTCTACTGCCCTTTGTGATGGCGGGTATTAAAGCAGTCATCTGTGACTGGCATGCAATATCCACCTTCAAAGAGTTAAAGGTATTACAGATGGTATAGATGGCTAGGTATCTGCGGACCATAAAAAGACTAGACCGAGCTACAGCGGCTGATCTCCAGTGTTTCTGTCGTGTCACCACACGTGCAGCTATGAAGCTTCGCATGATGCGGCCATTGCAGTCACATTCACGGTGGCCCATGGTACCAGTCGCGCAACAGACATGCGCCGATGGATCCACTGGAGTGATCGCCCCAGCTGCCAGGCATCTGCCAGGGGCCGTAGCCGAGATGCCCCGAGCCCCCGCCTGCATCCGCATCATGCGCCCCACCAGCTTGAACCCAAGACCCCAAATCCACGCACCACCGACTAAAACTGCCCACTGGCAAGCAACACTGGACGCCAGCTCCAATGCCGCAGCCTGCAAGGAGCAGGCACTGACACTGCCAGGTACAAAAGGCCGGGCTTCCCACCCCCCCAATGGCAATAGTAACCCGGGTCCGGCCGCCAATTGATGCTGCCTCTGCTTGTCGTGCTTCAACCCCGACTTTGACTCCATCATCCCACATCCACACGCCACCAGCCGACATTCTTACCCATCAAAGACAGCAAAACCTCGTGGCACAAAGAGCATAGTACGGACCCGCGCATATCGGAAATTTTCTTTGACGCGCCTTGGGAACTTAAGCTCACCTCATTCCCCCGATTTTCTCTTCCTGGTCCCAATTTCCTCTTGTACCCCCATCAATATACCTAGTCTCCACCAGAGCCCCCACCTACCCGCGCCGTCTACAGACCGTACGGAACATTGTATCACCGCCGCCCGTCTCCGTTTGCAGCTGCGTCAGTGTGGCTCAGCAGACGAACACTTTGAGAGCAAGAGCCCCCCAAGCGTCAACTGAGCTCCCCACCGTAATCCGTCCCGCCGTCTTCCGCCCTTCCGCCGTCACATTTAAACCCCCCCGAAAGCTTCGACGGTCCAGACCCAGACCGAGACATCATCACCAGTTCCTCGACGAGTGGCTACCTACGACGGACCATCTATTACAACGGTTCCACTGCTGGACAACGTCCCTATACGAGCTCGAAACCTTTTCGATACCAATCCATCACTGATTCGGTTACACAAATAGCTAGCACGACCTGGCGACCGCGTCTTGCCTTGCTCCAGCTGCCGCACCCCACTCTCGTCACGACGCGCCTCGGTGCCATGGGATTGGAGGCTGCATCATCGACCATCTTAACCAATACTAGAGGTGCCTCTTGAGTACGCCGATTCAGCTTTTCCTTGCACGCAGCTACCTTTGTCTTTTCTTTTACGCGCTTCTGCTTCTAACGCACGCCAGAATGGGCAAACTCCTGTCTCTCGGCGCGCGCCTGCGCTATCCCATCACTATCACGAAGCTTCTCAAATCCAAAGGCGACACCATAAAGAAACAGGAGCCCGTCCTAGAATATTCTTTCAAGTTCATGAAGGAAGTCGGCGACCAGTTCTCCGATAACCTTCACCAGGAAGAACAAACCGCCATCAGCGAATGGGCCAGCCCGGTCGATGGCAACTTTGAGAGATGGCGCCTCCGTGAGGGCGATGTTATAGTCCGCGATATGCCCTGCATGGAGGTTGAAGAGCCTTGCGACCATGCCATCCAATTCCACGGCCTCTGCGC
This sequence comes from Verticillium nonalfalfae, assembly GCF_003724135.2. Classification (NCBI taxonomy): domain Eukaryota; kingdom Fungi; phylum Ascomycota; class Sordariomycetes; order Glomerellales; family Plectosphaerellaceae; genus Verticillium; species Verticillium nonalfalfae. The sequence goes on along the minus strand of NW_021167257.1, from coordinate 178,217 downwards.
CGTCTGCGGTCAGGACATGACCGAGGTCAACTGGGCCAGCGACCAGATCGACACAGACCGCGCTACCGTCAACATGACCCACGACCAGACTGGACTCATGGTCAGCAACGACATGGCCGCTCGCGCCGAACACGATGCCCAAAGACGTCTGCTACGTCAGCGCAAGCTGAGTCTCGTCGTCGATCTCGATCAGACCATCATTCATGCCTGCATCGAACCCACCGTGGGCGAGTGGATGAACGACCCCGAGAACCCAAATTACGATGCTGTCAAAGACGTCCAGAAGTTCCAACTAAACGACGAAGGCCCCCGCGGTGTCACCCAGGGATGCTGGTACTACATCAAGATGCGCCCAGGACTCAGGGAGTTTCTTGAGAGGGTGGCAGAGTTATACGAGCTGCATGTCTACACCATGGGCACGCGCGCTTACGCTCTCAACATTGCCAAGATTGTTGACCCCCAGCAGAAGCTTTTCGGCAACCGCGTCATCAGCCGTGACGAGAACGGCAGCATCACATCCAAGAGCCTTCAGCGCCTTTTCCCCGTCAGCACGAATATGGTTGTCATCATTGACGACCGCGCCGACGTCTGGCCGCGCAACCGCCCGAACCTCATCAAGGTGGTACCCTATGACTTCTTCAAGGGCATCGGCGACATCAACTCGAGTTTTCTCCCTAAGCGGAGGGATATTCTTCCCGCACCCGCCGACGTGCCAAACGGTAAAACTGCCGCCATCGCGTCACCCAACATCACTCCCGAACAAGCCCAACCCCAAACGCCGGCCAAACCATCTGCGCTCGACGAGCTCGTCAGCATGTCGAGCGGCAACGACAAAAAGCTTCAGGCCGAACAGACGGAAGAGCAAGAGCGTTCGCTGGAGCATCAGATCACGGATCGCCCCCTCGCGCACATGCAAGAAGTTCTTGATAAGGAAAAGGAAGAGAAAGAAAAGGCAGCACCTGAAGAGGACAATGAACCCATTCACCGTGGACAGGTTCTACGCGATGACGATGAGGAGCTTCAGTTCTTGCAGTCGCACTTGACGCGTCTCCACGGCGATTTCTTCGAGATATACGACGCGCGCCGTGCTTCTCGGAGGGAGTCGCCCCCGAGGCAAGCACCATCCCACGACAAGCCCCGCAAAGCGTCATACGATGACGGCGTCGACTTGTCCATGGTGCCCGACGTCGGAGAGGTACTCGACGACCTCAAGGCCAAGGTGCTGCAGGATACCGTTATCGTGCTTTCTGGCTTGGTGCCGCTCGGCATCGACGTCACACAGTCTGAGATTGGCCTCCAGGCTATGAGTTATGGCGCCGAGATCCAGACGAAGGTGTCTAGGAGAGTTACTCACCTCGTCGTGGCAGCGGCGCGAACCGGGACGCAGAAGGTCAAGCAGGCTTCGCGCATCTCCAGCATCAAGATTGTCAATCAAAATTGGCTGTCTGACTGTTTGAGCCAGTGGAAGCATGTCGATGAGGCGCCATATCTTGTCGACGTTGAGCCGCACCAGCGCAGGCACAACGGGACGGCTGAGGACACAGCATCTGAAGACGGCCGACCGACACTGCGATTGCTGGGCTTGGACGGCGAGGAGCAGATCTTGGAGGACGATTCGGACGACGGGGAAGAAGACTTTGCACCTGATGACAACGGCCCCATGAGTCCCATTGAGACACTCGAAGGCTTCAACTGGGGAAGCGTCGACGATGAGCTCAATGAGTTCATGGCCGGCGACAGCGACTCTGAAGGGACGGACGGGGAGTCCCGCGCTGACGACGAAGATGGCGACAGCTCGGACGCTGAGTCTACCTCGCATTCGGGCACCAAACGCAAAGCCGAGGACACCGAAGACGAGTCTGAGGATGGTTCCGCCCTCGCGAAGCGCCAGCGAGTCGCAAAAGACCGCGGCGCCTCCAAGCTCAGTGCCGTCCGCACTTCAGGCGGCAGCGGCACCGGAGAAGAGACGGCCGAGTCCAGCAGCTTGCCCACACCGCAGGTCACAGGCGACGAGGACAACCTTGCATTCACCAATGGAGCCAGTCAGGCCGCGAGCCAGGCCGACACCGATGACCTCGACCTCGAGGCAGCAATGGAAGCCGAGATGGAGAAGGAACTGGCCGCCGCCGCTGGCTAGAGGACGCCGTTGGCCGTCTGTTGAGGGGAAGGAGGCGAGGCGGAACACGAGACACGAGGCACGCGGCCACACGCTGGTGCAAGTGCGATTGGACAATGGGATCAGTTTTTTTTATACCCCATCTCGCGTTGCAGGCAGGCATGGCAAAGGGGGAACACGGCGCGGCGCAGGCGTTTGACTGGGCTTGGCTTCCTGGGGGCGTTGATACTTGTTGATTTGGTGTTGGAAGCGTGCAAGTGTAGATGTATGATTGAAGTACCACATGGTATGTGTATTGCTCGAATGACTTTCTTGCTAAGTGATGTGACTGAGGATGGTGGGATCATGACTATGTGTGTTTGTGCGCAATGATGTTCACGATGCATTTCTCAAGGATCTGTCAAGAACGTGCGTTTGGGTCACTCAACAGAGCGCCATGTTGGCGTGGGTTGGGAATGACCTTTTTAGCAGAACTCAAGATAATAATTAAATTCTCATACACCTGGAAATCCGTCGGCCCCGCAGTTGCTTCATCTAGCTACCTCTGACGATGATCCTAATCGCGGAAAGCCGGGAGCTACCTCTCGTTGAGTCCAGGTCGGTGAGCCGGCGAGCTTCGGTGAGGAAGATGAACATCTGTTGTGGGCCCGCCAGTGTGTTTGTCCAATCAGCATATTCCTTATGTAATCCCGAAAACAACCTCAGAGCAAGCTCAACCTCCATCATCGACCACTACAATCGTATCACGACCTCCCCTCCACGCCAATTGCCTACTCTGAGTGCGCTGCATCGACCGCAGCGACCCTAAAACCCGAAGACCGATCGAATCCCGAGAGACGCGCGACATCGACATACCGCCATCATGCCCCAGGACATGCCGCCCGTGGGCGGCTACAATGCCGTTCAATACAAGGTGGGTTTACCGATCGATCTCATCGTGGCCGACAGCGATGCCAATCGGGCTCAATACAGGCGTTAATGCCTCTTGAGCACCAATGAACTTCTACGAGACTCCGCATCAGGCCCCAGGCGCCCATACAGACTTCTCCCCGAGCAACGCCGGCTAACGCTTCCCCTAGCGCAACCTCCCCGCCCGCGGCTTCCGCCCTGGAATCCTCCTCCTCGGAATGGGCGCCGTCATGGGCTACGGCTGGTACAAGCTGATCAAGGGCATCCGCGAGGCCAAGTACGTCCTCGTTTCCCCCTCCCTGCTTTGTCTCGTCTTGCTTCGGCTGCGTAGTTTGGAGTTGTTGACCAATCCTCCCTCGAACGAAAAGCTAACCACCATGCCAGCGAGCTCGCCCGTGAGAAGATGTGGGCGCGCATCCACCTCATTCCTCTCCTCCAGGCCGAGGAGGACCGTGACCAGATCCGCCGATGGTACGCCGACCAGGCGCGCGAGAAGGAGCTGCTGGGCGAGAACACGCGTGTGTACCACACGGACAGGTAGGACTGATAGGGCGGCTGGCTGTAGAGGTTTTGTGCTAACGAGGCGCAGGTTTGTCCGACCCACGTTCGCTGTTGCGCCGGAGAAGACGAAATAGACGGGAGGCCGGGTCGGGACAGGAGACTGTTGGGGAATATGAAAGAGAAAGAGCCATATCGGGTGCGAAGCGGTTGAAGAAGGGACGACAAGATCAGAGACTGTGCTTCAATGCGTTGGAATACGCAGCGAGCCGTGTACATATGGTAGTACGGAGAATGGACATCGTTCAAACTACGGGGTTGTTTGTTCTTGGGGCGTCTTCACATCGCCTTGGGGTATCGGATATCGAGAAGCTGACAACAGATGACGATGGTCGACCACGTTTGAACGAAGACAAGCCGGAAAAAATCCTACGAAAGACTAAAATGTGTGGGAAGGGCACCGGACTGAAAACATTCATCTGACGCCTCGAGACAATACTGGATCCTATTCTCGGCCGCGACCCCTGACAGAAACGATTCCTGGCATACGGTGGGCGAGGCAGAAGCTATCAGCGATGGAAAACGAGGGGCGACAGTGATGATGGGTGCGATGACGTGGTTTAAGGCGGTCACATGTTCGATTTCCATTCGTGTTATGGAGCACAGCCAGGTATTCGCCCTTCATCTCAGTGTGGATGTCTCGGCAAGGGCGAGCACTTCTGACGACCAACGCATACATAAATGGATCCGTTCTCACGGACATGAACAGCATCCATCAAGCTGTTTAACCAGGACATTGTCACCAGACGAATGACAACGAAATGATAGGAATGCTGGAGCCAACTGCTACCCCCTTTCTTTAGTACCCTCGTGCATAAGTACTCGTCTTGATGTTAGATGATATGCTGACTTCGCATGAACATATATGCCAACAGTATTGGAGACTTGGGCGAAAGACGTCGATGATCTCGCGCGTCAGTCTTGATGGATTTTTTAACGTGTCCCAAGCTCTACATCGTTTTCCGCACATTTGTCGACGGTATGGAACCCTGACGACGAGCCTCAAGTATGATGAAAAGTTTGCGGCGCTCGATAAGAAGCACTATAAGAAACATCAAGCCAGTTACGGACCAGGCGAGGCATGCAACATGCGTCCCGCCCTAGCTTCGCGGTCACGAAAGTACTACCGTTCAAGGCAGGCCTAAATTGCCTCAACTGGCGATGGCGGCAGCACCCTAAAACTTAAAGCGAAACGAAACAATTATCTTGCAAATTTATATCAGCACGCCTGACACTCATTCAGGACTTTTCAGTCAGGTTCCACATTCGCGCGTCTCACTGATGAACTAATCATTCTGCTGCCGTGTGCCGTTGGGATCCGCTTGAGAGGCGCCTGATACATGACCCAATTGACAGCCCGCATCGTCGTCAGAAGTCAAACAAACGATCACCACAATCAACTTACAACAACAACAATCATCACCTGTCGCTTCCGAAATCCAGAGCCTGCAGCATGGCTGTTGAGACGAATGTCAAACTCGCGGTCCTTATTGATGCCGACAATGTCTCCCCGGCCATGGCGGCACCGCTTCTCGCCGAAGTCGCCAAGTTCGGCACGGCGTTCGCCCGACGAGCCTACGGCGACTGGACTGGCAACAGTCTCCGAAGCTGGAAGGAGCAGCTGCTTACGCAGTCGATTCAGCCCGTCCAACAATTCGCGTACACGTCGGGCAAAAATGCGACCGACTCGGCCATGATCATCGACGCCATGGACCTGCTGTACACAAATCGCTTCGACGGTTTCTGCTTGGCATCGAGTGACAGCGATTTTACCCGTCTGGCGGCCCGCATCCGCGAGTCGGGCCTGGTCGTGTATGGCTTCGGCGAGCGCAAGACGCCCAAGCCATTTGTCGCAGCGTGCGACAAGTTTACTCACTTTGAGAACATTCTCTACAATGACGAGCAGCTCGTGGCCGTGCAGCCGTCATTGCCAGCGGTAGCTACAGTGCCGACAGCTAAGGCGAGCAACAGCAATGCTGTTCTGGCTCAGCGATCGTCACAAGCAGTGCCGTCATTGAAGAACGAGGCCCAACTGGCAAAGCAGTTGCGCATGGCCATCGAGGCAGCTTCAGACGAAGAAGGGTGGGCCAACCTAGCCAAGGTTGGCGGTCTCATCACGAAGCAGCATCCCGACTTTGATCCGCGAACGTACGGCTTCACCAAGCTTAGCGAACTCGTCATTGCGACCGAGTTGTTTCACATCGACAGACGGAGCCCAGGTGCTGGAAAGCCAATGGTCATCTACGCTAGGGACAAGCGGCAGCGGCGTTTCGGCGCACTTAGTCAAGGCTCTTGATGGCTCTTCGTCGATGAACTATGGGAGGGTATGCATGCATTATGGAGAGGAGAAACTGGTCGTAATGAAAGCCAAGGGTGAAGGGGTATTTCAGCCCTACCGCTATCTGGTTCGAAAGCCTCGCGCTGTCTTCATCATATGGTGGCAACAAGTGGAAGAGAGATCTTTCTCTTTTGACTGACAAGGGGAAAAGTAGTCGGACTTCACTGGCACCACCATGATTGTAATGAATCGCTTGAGATTTCTTACCGAGTAGAGATGAGCGCCATCAGGTAATAGCTGTCTGCCACAAAAAAACCCCCACTAACTTACATTCTTTCGTGCTCCTATCTCGTCTCTGACCATGACGGCCATCCGAGGCTTAACACCCAACTGCCATGACATGTCATTCATTCGCGACTCTCTCGAAGATGATGGGATCGAAAGGCGCTTCGGGAAGCAAATCCCCATTGGTATTTCCATCCAGCTCCCTCAAAGCCCGCGTGCCATCGGCCTTTTCCGTGAAGTACTGCTCTCCGAGCCGTGTCTTGTACGTGCTGAAGACATTGGCGGCAACCAAACGCATCTCAGCCCAGGCAAGGCTGTACCCGTTAGCAGATTGGTACCCCGTCAAAGAACACAAGACTCACTGCATGCCGATGCACATCCTTGGGCCACTTCCGAATGGCCAGAAACTCGTCTGCATCTCCTTGAATTGTGGACTGGCCCTTGGAATATCCCATCGTTCGGGATTCCAGTCATTGGGCTCATGGAAAACGTCGGGATCCATGTGAAGGCTGATTGACTGTACCGAGACTTGTGCCTGCATGTTGGTCAGCTTGGTGAGCCATCACAATCTTGAAGGCTAGGCCACTGACTCCGCCTGGGACGAAGTGCCCATCAATTGTCATGCCGCCGCTGGGAGCCTCCCGAGTCAGGGAAACAGGGGCCGGTGGATGCCGTCGAAGGGTTTCGCGGAGCACGCAGTCTAGGTAGGTAAGCTTGTTGAGGTCATGGACATTAGGTGGTGATTCCGGCGTGATACTGGCCGCACGAAGCTCTTGCTGAAGACGTTGTTGACGAAGGGCGTTTTCGGGACGCGACAGCTCGTAAAGCAACCAGGAAAGCGCGTTCGGGGTCGTGGAGGACCCTACAAAATGTTTGTAAGCGGACGCAAGATGCAAGAAGAGATGGTGCGTACCGGCCAGCCAGTGATCCAGGGCTTCGCCTGCGATGTACTTTTCATCAGGCACGGCCTCTGAACTGCCATTTGCCTTTTGGTGTTTCGCGAGCTGCAAGGCCACCGGTATGTGCCCGCCATCTGAGCTCTCGACGTCAAGTTTCAAAGCCTGCGGCGTGGCCTCGAGAGCCCATCTCTGGGTATCCGTCATGGTAATGAACCAAGAAGGGAATATCCCCTCCAGCACTTTGCTCATGCCTGTCGATGTGAGGAATGAGCGCCGAAGCAGGCAAGGAACTACTCACGAGGGAACCAGGCCATCATCAAAACCCTCAAAGAAGCAACCTCCTCCTCCATCTGGCTCGAGATCAAATAATACGACATGCTCTCCCTCTGGCCCTCTTTATTCCCCAGCAAGTCTAACCCACCAGCATCACCGAATGAGATTCTAGACATGATATCCGCAGCCAACCACCGCAACTGCGGCCACACATCAACCCCACGACTGCCTGCTGCCGTCCTCTCCGTCTCCAAATTGCTCATGAACCTAGCAACAAGCTCGCGAAGCATCTCTTGCACAGCAGTCCCCCCCACAACTGGCACTGAATACCCCGCGGCGACGGCCTTCCTCCGCAGAAAGTGCAGGTCCCCGCACCGCGTGCTGACTAGGTTCTGTTGACCAAACTGTTCCAAAAGCATTGCGTCGCCGCGAGGCCGATCGAGCCGGGGCTTGTGATTGTAGATATCCCTCACTGCGCGCGGTGATGCGAAGCAGAATGTGTTGGGACCGATCTGCACCGCTGGTCCGTATTGCTGGTGTAGTGAATGGATCATCGCGGTTCGTTTGCCTTCTCACTCGTCAATGTTGGCTGGGGAGAAGCAGAGGAGGCCGCGGTATGCAGGACAAGGGGTTAGCTTGCAGGGACAGCTTACCTTTGAGGTCGAATCTTGCCATCCAGAGATCCGTCATCTTGGCCCAGAACGGACCGGGGACGTTGGAACGAGATGACATGACGTTGGGAGGTCAGGAACATGAGGAACTGTCCACTTGAATGAAGATCAACGGAGAGACGAACAGGTGACGGGGAAATGCGAAAGAGTCAAACAAGCAACTGCGTCTGCTTCTGTGTGTAGCTTGAACATACAGCAAAGAAGCAAAGAAGCCCGGCTCGAACAGGCCTGGGGAACCCTCGACCTCCTCTTGATTAATGGTATTGCGACTTCGTAACTGTCCGCAGCGCGAACCTCAGTCACCGAGAGCCCGTGCTTTAGGCTGCCGCCAAAGCCACCACGGACCCGGCCACGCCCGGCACCCAACCGCGACTCCGGGCTTCGGCCCCTGCGGGATCCGTGTTCGTATTCTCTACGCAAACACCACAGCCACCATGCATGTCTCCATGTAATCATATTATTAGCAATACCTCTATCGGTTCTGTCATGACTGTCGTGATCGGGCACCGCAAACAAGCCTCGTAACCCAAACGCCTAGCCAAATGTATGATAACAAACATCCATATCAGGCTGGCGCGTTGCAGCCAATCGTCCCGTACCTCCTCACATAGGCTCCCACGAATCGGCTCGCTAAGCAGCAACTTGCGATCCGGGGCTACTGCCCAGCACCTTGCTGCCTAAACTCTTGCTATCGGCTCTCAGGGTTCCCATGCCGGGGACATGCCCGCCGCTGGCAGATGCATGCATTGCCGAAAGCCGCTGTGTGACGATGTCCGGGTCCGGCTCGTCACCGCCGATAAAGGTCCAACTCTCCTCCTCCTCATCCGCATCCGCATCGGGGTCCGAGCCCGTCCTCGCGTCAGCCTGCTGGCCTTGGGCTCCCTTGCGGTTCTTGTCGCCCTTGCGCTTGACGAGGCTTGTGGCGTACTCCATATCGCGGTAAATGCACTGGATGGCGCTCTCGACACCGTTTTCCTGCAAGTGTTAGTACCCGTTGACTCTGACTTGACGTGGCTTATGAAAACGTACCTTGCGGATTTGCTCGCCCAGCACGCGCGCCTTGATGATCATGCGCTCGTTGTGCGTCGCCTCCCACAGAGCACGCGCGAAGCTGGTGGCTCCCCACTTCTTCAGACAGATACCAACCCCAATGTCCTCAACCCGGTTACCGAAGAAGAATTGGTCGCCAAAGAACGGACGGATGATTGTCGGGATGCCTGCGCGTAGACTCGCGCCCGTAGTTCCGCTGCCGCCATGATGCGCCGCGGCGTCAATCTGTGAGAACAACCAGTCATGCGGCGCGCTCTTAATGACGTGAATCTCGGGTGGCATGACCGGCTCCTCGCGCTTGGATGTTGCAGCAGCATCATCAGTGCCGGCATCGCCGCTGCTTGCCACACGGTCTGACCAGCCCTTGGAAAGGATGCAGCGCACGTCGGCCTTGAGCACAGCATCAATGACCTCCTGCGTCATCTTAGCTGTGTCGTTGACAATAATGGAGCCAAACCCAACGTAGACGAGCTTCTTATCGTCGGCGCGCGCCTGAGCAATAAAGTCAGTCAGCTCCTTGGGCGGTTCCCACTTGGTAGCTTCGTCCAGGAACCAGTATCCTGTAACGCGAATCCAGTCGGAAAAGTCGAGCGGCGGCGCCACGACCGAGGGCGAGAAATTGTACAAGAACGGGACCTTGTTCGGCTGCATCTTTTCGAGGTTCGTGTTTGGCAGCTTGAGCGTCTTGTTCCTCCAGCGATTGACCTGTCCTGCCGTCGCCTTCCAGAAGATATTGTCGAACATGATGTACGTCATGTAGTTATAGGCACCGCCCAATTTCGACTCGGGCACAACAAAGGCGTGTGGGTACGCTCGCGTCCGCGTCCACGGCATTGTGAAGGCTCGGAAGTATGGGATGCCCAAGGCTTCGGCAACATGAATGCCCGCCATGGCACTCGGGCTCTCAATCAGTAGGTCCGATCCCTGGCAAGCCTCCCAAGCTGAGACAAGAAGTTCGTCCAGCCAGCCACGGAACATTGAGTTGGCTTCGCGAATGAAAGAAAATGTGAAAGTGCCATTTTCAATGCACAGCCGCATGAGCTCACCGGGATCGCCTTCGACCTTAGCGAACTCGATCCCATGACTTTCGATCCACGGCTGGAACTCGGCATGTGTTGCGATGCGCGGCCTGTGACCCTCGGCGATGAGCCCCTTGCACAAAGCAATGTATGGCTGCACGTCACCCCGCGAACCAATAGTCAGGCAGGTGACCTTAAGCGACTGTGCGGGCTTGAAGTTGAGGAAAGATGCCTTGGGGTCATCGAAGAGAATCGTCGGAGCGTCGCTGAGGCAGGATGTCTGCTCGGGCAGCTTGACCTCGTGATCGTGGAACTCATCCTGCCGAGCCTCCTTGAGGGCTTCCCTCTCAGCCAGCGCATACTCGGCATCCTCCTTGTCCTCCTGGTTGAGCATGCCCGAGTTATGTAGGAAGCGCGACCGCTCGACACTCTTCAGGAGATGGCCGAAGCAATCCTCGCGCGCGTCGCGCTGACTGAATTCGAAAAATACCTCCTCATGACCGCGGATGACTAAAACCAACCCAGAGTATCCAAATCGGAATCCCTTCTCCTTATCGACATTCTCAATATCCTTGAGAGGGAGAATGAGCTTGGTTCGTGTTCCAGGGAGGAGGCTTCGGAAACACAGGAAGCGGTCGCTGATGTAAATCTTGCCATAGAGCGGTAACACCTGGAATAGGAAGCCATAGTACGTCACCTGCAGCTTCTCAGTCTCAGGCAGCGCGAAGTGCGCGCGGAACCGCTCTGTCGATAATTGGACCCTCCCCTCCGAATCCTCATACAAATCCTCGTCATCCGTACGCGTTTCGGGCGGCGCATCGTAGTGCTTCCGGTTGCCCTTCCACATACCAGACACCTTTTCAACGTAGCCCATGGATTCCGTCGCCAACATAGAGCTCATGCGGCGGCTTGAACTGTTAAGGTACTCGGCAAAGGCACCGACCCGCTGCAGGGGATAGGCGCCCATCTTCGTGATGCTCTGCAGGGAGGGGCCTTTGTTGGGATCATCGGCTATATAGCCTGTTGTGGCAGCGTGTTGGCCGGAATATGTTGCAAGAGCCGGAGGTGATTGAGTTCCTTGGACCGTCTTCTTAGACGACTGTCGTGTGCGCGATCCCGAGCGGCGCATGGTCGGGCTCTGGAAAACGTCACTACGATGTAGAATCTGACTAGCTGAGGCATCTTCATTGGATGAGGCCGCCATGGCAGAGAAGCTAGGATCCTCCATCGATGACTGGACGTATGAATCGGATGACTCGTTCTTGTCGACCGTGTTGCGTGAATCCTCCAGTCGGTTTCGGCTGTGCGAGCGGCTGCCACTGAAGCTGCGGCGCGGAGAGGCATCACGAGTGACGCTCGACAAATCAAGGCTTTTGCGGCCAAAGACCCTGAAAGCATCCATGCTGGGCCTGGCCACATCGGCACTGGGTCGAGGACTCGGTCCGAGAGGACTTGTCGGTGACATGGGCGACAACGTAGCCTTGACATTTTCGGGCAGTCTGGCAATGCCAATCTTATCAGGGCCTATACTGCGTCGGTTTGCGGCAATCGACGTCCGCGCAGATGCACCCTTGGGTAAATCTGCGGGATCCTTCGTCTCGGCCGACGCACCCTCAAACATGATTTTCAACACGTTGATGGCTTCCTTGCCAAAGCTGAAAAATGAGAAGAAGTACTCGTCAATAGCGTATGTCTCGTCATTGTCGATGACGCGAATCTTGCAGGTGTCGGCAAACTGCAACATCTGACTGTCTTCAATGTCGATAACATTCTCGATGGGCATGGAAATCTTGACGCTGTCGCCGTCATTGTGGGATCGGAAGATGACGCGCTGGAGGCTCTTCACCCATTCCTTTGCGCTTGGCGCACTGTCCGCCCGGAAATGATATGTGCGGTGGCTCGTCGTCACTGAAAAGTGCAGGCCGGCCTTATCCTTGTCGGTGATGCTCGCAGAAATGCCGTAGCGTAGATCGATCTGACCGCTGGGAAAGTAGACGTTGGAAGGATCGCGGTAGTAGGTAAGAACGTCACCCTTCATACGGAACCAGTAGCGGTTGTACTTGGGGTTGCGTTTGCCGGATTTGGAGAGGTAGCCCGACTTGACAACCTCGTGCTGGGTCTGTTAGTGTTTGATAGACGAACGAGGAAGGGGAGAGACATGCGGCTTTCTTAGGAAGATATGCATAGAAACAGATATGCCTGGCTGTAATATACATGTAACCTTGCAAGAGTACGCTCTGGAGAAGCCAGCATGGGTATTCTGGGACGAGTTAGCTCCCTGAACATGGCTAAAGAAACAAAGTAGACGGGGCTCAACATACCCTCAATGACCTCCTCCGGCTTGGTGAACTCGAATATCTCGGCCAATCGCAGTGCCAAAGGGCTCGGTCCTAAGTCGCTCGAATCACGGCGAGAATGCTCACTTGTCAGGCGGTCGAGGTCAAAACTAGGCCGCGAAGCCACATCCGCCCGGGCCTCGAGCATACGGCTCATGACGGGTGCTAGTTTATACTGATCCTGGTCCTCCTCAGCCGACTCGTGCAGTGAGGATTGCGGCACGGAGGACTCGCTTGCGTCTTCGGACGGGGGCTCCAGCTTCGACGCTTCTTTCTTGGACCTCCGTTTCCCGAGGCGAGGCAAAGCCTGAAGAGAGCGGGCAATGACGTTGCCTGCCGAGCCAGACCGACGATGACGGCGTTCCTTAGTCGCTTTGCCCATGACGGTCGTTTTGGAGAGGTTAGACTCTGGTCTCGGCGAAGTGGCTGTGTGCTTGTCAGGCTTTGTCGTCTGGTGGCCCGACTCGTCGTCGTCGTCACTCGATTGGCCCTCGAACCGATCGTGAAAGTCGACTCGCGAACCGGCAGCAGCAATGAGACCAAAGATGCTCTGGTTCATGTTCATGAACATGGGAGGTCCATTTTGGGTGTTACCGGCAGGCATAAGGTCTTCCTCGTCTTCACTGTCATTCCCGCCCTTTAGCCTTTCTGGCAGGTCCATGGCGTAGGTTTCGTTGCGACGTTTTCTTCGAAGCTTCCTGGCCACGCGCCTCTTGGGGTCCTCGTCGGTGGGCGTAGGGGTGGGTTGGGCAGAGTTAGGACTGGCAGTGGTAGGAGAAAGGGCCGTCGAGATGGCTGGTAGGGAGGGATGTGTCGGCGCCATGATAGCGGCTGGTGGCGGGCAGCCGTAGAGGTGTGAAGAGGTATCCGCCGACGAAGGGGGCGTGTCGGAGGAAGGGTCAGACAGGTTGCGGTGACAGGGTCACGATAGGGAGCTGACAGATTTGCAAGCTGACAGCAGGCAGAAGTAGGTAATTTTGGGGATCACCCAGCTCGAGGCACAAAGGTCGAAAAGGATCCGAAATGTCCGGGCACTCGATCAGTCGGTCAAGTTCGGAGGAGGCGGATGGGTGGGTGGTTGGCTTTCGGTAGTTTGCTTTCGATCGGTCAGGCGACTGGATGGTTGGTTGCCTGACTAGGCTGATGATGGGTGCCGGTATATATCAGGGTTGCACGCCTCCATTGGTGATGATAGATCTGTTGTGGATGTTGGTCTGCATCAGTTGCCTGTCGAAGCAACAATGGAGAGTCGAGGACCTCAGACACGGACACGCTGGGACCCTGGGAGCTGGAGGAGGGGGCAGGAGCCTGGATGGTCAACTAAGGGTTGGCGCCATCCGCTGCCGGGCCGGGGGTCAGGGTACTGTCTGAATCATGATTGGCTGTGCGGTCACTCGCTGGGCGTCTTGGTGGGGGTTGTCTCCCCTGTAACGAGTGCTATCAACCATCCCGATAGCGATAACAGCCTAGAATCGAAGCCACTGGCCCTGGGCCATCCGGCACGACTGCCTGGCCAAGCCTATCGACAGCTCCAATGACGACAACCTATCCCCACACGGGCACCACGTCCCTTGAAAGGAACCCACAATGTGCCTCGTGCTACTGGACCCCGTCACAGGGCGCCCTCAGTTTCCCTATCCACCATCACCAGATCTATCACATGTGATCTTCCGTGACTCTATCAGCAGGCTTTCCCCTTTTGGATTCCATCCTGATGATATTGATAAGATCATAATCGCATCTGCCAAATGCAGGCGGCGGCTAGCCAAAGATTCCTTCCTTTTTGCTATGAAACGGTGCACGAATAAGCTTATCCTTTTGTGGACCGTTGAGCAGTGCCCCGAATTTAGAACTCAACCCGAGCATTCCCTGCCGCTCGGAAAGCCTCCGCCCCAAGGCTAACCACGTAACGCACCTCAAAGTCGCAAGTTGATCTTCCATGAACAAACCTCAGACCACAGGGATCAGGCCTCAAGCCCTACGATCGATCTAACGGGACTGAATAAGATGACCACTTCATGCGAGCCATAACAAAAACGAATAAGCGGCTTCATCGTCATCAGCACCTGTCAGTGTAGCTAGAGCAACGAAGGTGAATACAACGCTAGGAGGAAAAACCTGATAGCGAATTCTTGCACTTCAACTTGTCCGTTGATTGCCATTACAAATTCATCGATCAGAATGGAGGCCTCTAAATAGCAGCAGGATCGTTGTCGCTTTCGTAATGTGGAGTACTTCGTCCAACATTGTCAACCCTGCCAGCCACCGCAAATGTAGCAACATGATCTTCACCTGTAAAGTCAGCTCTGAGTGATGAGCCATGCTCATGCACAGCTGCCTTGCCAGGTCTACATCGACATGGTAGAGCCACAAACCAATCCGCGAACAAGCACGACGACATACCAGCCAACCCTTGAACACCCTCGCTTGAAACATCCAAAGGACAAAAACCACTGTTCATACAACATATCATGCGCTTACATCCAGAGCGTCAACTTGCCACTGCCGTTGCCTCCCGCGACCCAGTCCAGGGTAGGGTGAAAGTGCGCCACCGCCGGCACTGCAGTGATGCCATCGCCGTCGAGCTGAGCGATTTGCTCGCCATCCGCTGCAAAGACATCCACGAACCTGTTCATATTTCCGATCGTGAACTTCTGAATGCCATCTCTTGGCTGTAGCTGCCACTTGGGCTTGAGAATGGTGACCCATCGACCGGTCTGGTTGTTGTGTTTGACCTGCACCGCCGGCGTCATAGTCTCTGCACCAATGTCGTGGCCCGGCGCCCAGGTGCTGGCAGCAGTAAAGTCATAAATTTTGATCGTGTCGTCGTACGATGATGTGGCGAGATGACCGGCAGGGCTCCACGACGCATAGGAGACAGAAAGCCTGGACTCGTGCTCGCCCAGCAGCGCAGGATGCTGGAGATCGCCTTTGCCGGTTATCTTTCGAAGGTCCCAAATCTTCATCGTTCGGTCGAGTGACGCTGTAGCAACCAGGTGGGGCTGAAGCGGATGCAGAGAGAAGCCGCCGATCTTGTTATCGGACAAACTCCAGACTTCGTGCTCGCCTGAAGGTGTTCGGATATCATGACGTCCGAAACCGCCATGAAGTGTCGAAAAGTAGAGTAGGTTCGAATCATTGGTCGGCATCTCCATTGCCGACATAGGCATGTCCTCCATTACATCATCGGGGGCAAACACCTGCACAGACATGCCCTTTTCGAGATCGAGCTTTCGGATCGTCGAATCGTAAGAAGACGTGTATACGGCGTTGTCGTCGGCTGGTGAGAAGACAAAGGCCGAGGCTGTCTTTGTATGAAATTTAAAGGCGCTGATGATCGGATCAGGCTCGTCCCACTCCTCGTCCTCGTCTTCAGGAGGTTCCGGAGCCTTCTGAGAGGCATCGAACACGCCGATCGCGCCTTCCTTATCGCCCGCGAAAATAACAGGCTTGTCCTCTGTAGGATGGAAACCGAGGGAGTAGACCCGCTGAGGCGTGATTTTGATAGCTATAGAACGTCAGCCACATGTTGCGAGAGCCAGAAGGAAAAAAAAATTGTAATGCGCCAGCGTCAAGCGAGAAGAAACGTACTGTTTGGCATCCAACCCTCGTAGAGCTTGAGGCCATCCATGCGTAGCCGTAGGTCTTTCAGGTCTTTGTCGGTCGTATTTTTGATATCGTCCTCCGTGAACGTTCGCTGGCCGGGTTGAGCACCACGGGAAAGCCCCTTAAGGCCCTGTAGACCCTCAAGTCCCGCGCTCCACTTCTTCCCCTCCACAAGGGCATCGCCGAGGTTCAAGTCGCCAGAGAAGCGCATGCGCTTCGCCCTCTCGAGAGGTGACTCGAGTGCTGTGTCTTCAAACGCACGCTTTGCGTCGTCCTTGTCGGGGCCAAGACCGGCGACACGCGAGCTGCGTCGCGTGGCCATGGCTGGTTCGCGCTTCACAGGCGCATCTCGAGTTCTCTTTGACGGTTTCGATGCTCGGGTGGGTGTGGGCTTGGACGCCGGGATAATCTTGCTCGCAGTCGCCGAAATGTCCTTGAGTAGGGCTTGGTTCGCAGCAATGTTCTCGAGACGACGCTTTTCAAAGGCGCTCATAGCAGCGGGGGCCTCCTTTTTGACTGGCACCGGCGGAGATTCGGGTTCAGGTGCCTGCTCATCTCGTGCGAGTTCGTCGGTTTCCGAATCTGAATCCTCCTTGTATTGTGGCTTTGCTTTCACCTCCGTTCTCCCCGTCGATCTCCTGGTGACGGGCATTTTGGATTGCGGGATGAGCCACTTGCGCATTTGGTTTCGGGAAGAAAGTGTCCAGGAAAATAGAGTCGCAGAGGCCACAAGAGAGGAATATACTTCCTGCTGAAGCTAATCGAATCAATGACGAAATTAGGCAGGCGAGGGGAATGAATGATGGGCGCCAGACGAGCAGGCCAGAAGAACGAAGACGCGTTAATTGAATTGGACCAAGCGCGCGGGGACTCGCGACGCGAAGTCATGCGCCAGCGCGTCATGGAAATATTATGTAAGACATGCGACCAGGGTCGAGTATCTCGTCCGTGCCTTGACATCGACAAAGCTTCTGCAAAATTTCGTCGAAGCTGCCTGGTCGACAGCGGACACATCATCGACCACCGCAATCATGTCGACATTACTTCCATTCCTCTACCGTACGAGGACCCTGCAGTGCGCAACATCGAAGACGCCCCTTGCCCTGACCTCGCGGCGATGTTTTCACGCCAGTAGCCTTCGCCAAAACCGACGTTCGCAAGATCGAAACCTCGATACCATTCCCTTCGAGTGGGCGGGAGAGCCCGCAAAAGAACCTTCTAGGTACGAAGGCAACCTGGAAATCCAAGATGGCACCCGTCGGGAGCGAAACAAGCGTCATGCCTCGACCATTACACCAACCGAGAAGAGAGCCTTCAACGACATATTCGCCGACCTAGCCAAGCGCAGTCGTAATGGCGCCCTGTTTCCTGGCCTCGGTTCCGATGCACCGCAAGACAGCCAAGACCGAACAATGCGAGCTTTGCGAGAAGCTCTGGGGACGCAAAACCAACATATCTCTTCCGCATCGGCCGACGCCGACACCCCTGAGTGGATGCTCAAGTACCCTGCTTCGCTGCGCCGGTCAGTGCGTGCTGCATTGGGCCACCAGACCAGAGTCCAAGAAGACGTTGCAGCAGAGGAAATCAAGCCAGTCGAGGTTGACCCTCTCGTTCAAGAGCAACTGGCAGCGCAAAAAGAGGCCCGTGAAGCCGAAATTGAGCGATTCGACTCGCTGGTCAAGGAGTGCCGCACTGATCTGGACGTCTGGAACGTTCTGAACCGCGAGGTCTTCTCCATGATCGACAAGCTAGGCGTCGCAGATGTCTCTAATAAAGCGGTCGAAGAGACGCAAGAGAAGCTCGACATGAACCTCTATGGCCCTCTATACTCCCAGCACCTTCTCCGGGCTCTGAAAGCCCTGGATACGGAGTTCGCCCGATCGTCCCCCCTCGTCTTCAACCTTCTCCCCCGTGTTCGCGAGCTAGGCTTCGCCTCGTACGTCCTTGGCGCTACGACCAGCTTTTTTAACGAACTGGCCACCGTTTACTGGCGTCGCAACGGCGACGTCCGCGGTGTCATTGGCCTCCTTCAAGAAATGCAGCACGCCGGCCTGAGCTTTGACAAAGGGACGCTCGAACTTGTCAAAGCCATCGAGGCCTCGTTGGATAGCATGGCCAGCGAGTCACAGGGGCCCTTCACGCAGGTGCTAGCCACGATGCCTGACTACAGCTTCGATGTCCGCGCCCAGCTGACTAGCTTGGTGAACAAAATTACCCCCGCTGTGAGGGACGACCGATCTTGAAGACGATGACCGAGGTGCATGCGCATGTTGCCACTACAAAAGCCTCGATAACCATCTCGTTACGCGCTCTGTCTTGGGCTATTAGTGATAACACAATGGTCCTAGACGCACAATGGTCCTAGACCCAGTCACAATACCTGTATATCATGCACCATATCACACCA
This sequence comes from Verticillium nonalfalfae, assembly GCF_003724135.2. Lineage (NCBI taxonomy): Eukaryota > Fungi > Ascomycota > Sordariomycetes > Glomerellales > Plectosphaerellaceae > Verticillium > Verticillium nonalfalfae. The sequence continues at coordinate 159,810 of NW_021167257.1, read as the reverse complement.
TCTTAATGAGCGGAATGTACAATATCCCTATTAAACTTTTTATCTCTTTCCATTCATCTTTGTTTTTGCTTCTTGTGCTCATTTGCCGGTTTCATCTTCAGCCAGCCCTTGACAAGCCACAATTATGAAGCCAGTCGGCCACAGTAACGAATCGAGGCGTCCGCGGTCACAAGATATTGCCCTGGCCCTTGCCCGGGAGTACAGAGCCGCAGCAAGCTATTGGTGTCTGTGTTGTTGCAAAGGCGTTTGAAAGAGGCTTCCCCCTCGAATTGCGGTTATCCTGGCACATAGCTCTCACGACGAAGCACCGGGCGTCTTCATCACTCCATTCGAAGACCCATGCCCGGGTAGTTCCGACAATGCCGGCGAATACAAGGACCCATGCAGCTCTCTCGACTCCGCCTCTCGTGGCTTGTCCCCGACCGCCGCCACCTCATCTGCAAGCACCTTTTTCCGGCGTTGGTGTCGCATCCCCAGCCAAAAGACAAAGGCCAGCACAGCCAGCCCTACGATGGGGCCGGCGACCGCGCCGGCGATCCAGGCCTTGCTGCCCGAGGTTTCTCCTTGGTCCGATTTTGCTTCCTGCGTTTCCGCGGGTGCCACTGACGAGGTTTGCGGATCTGTGTTTGGCGTGGTCGACCGCTTCGGGCTCGGAGTCACAGATGGGATGTCTGTGGGAGCGGGCGGCTCGAGAGATGTCGTCGTCTCTTCGGCAAACGCTCGGTAGATCGTGTGTGCCGACCAGCCTAGTCTACATTTGTAGTTCTTCGCGCTCGGCTTGCCGAAAGGGTAGGTCTCGTAAATTGTCATGGTCTCGCATGCAAAGCTCTCAGCACTAGTCCGTCAGCTGAAGATCGGTCAGTCTTTCGAGGCACCCATACCAAGTTCGCTTGTCATTGTTCGCCATGGTGAGGATGTTATTGGTGCAATCGACGGCGAGAACGCACGGGGATGTGCTGCATTCCCCGGCAACTGTGCTGGAGGACGACCAGCTCGTGCCCGATGACAGGGTTAGTCGTTCAGCTGTATGTGTTAGAGAGCCATCGCTATTGATGAGAGTCCAATGACAAAAAGGGAGGGGCCGGCAGACTGGCTGGACCGTCCAGAAAATATCCAATAAACTGAGGATCGTCCGAATCGTCCATGGCAATTTGTTTTTCCAAGCTCTGAAAGCATGCTGCGAGACACGTTCTGACAATGATACTGGTGATAATACGGAGAAGGATCATCGTCACGAGTAAAGTCTGAATATTCAAGAATCAAATCAATTCGCTGTTGATGAGCGCTTCAGGCGAAAAAGATTTCACGAGGAACCGGGGATGAGAATATCTAGGGGAAGGGGGGGCGGGGTGGAAGCCAAGCCATCAGGATCAGTTTACCGTTGTAGTACAACATCACATCACATAGAGTGCGGCCGAGCTGAAGGCTCACGGGTAGAAGCAGCTCGATCAGCCAGTGAAATGCAAGACTCTCATGGAATCACAGATATCGCCAAGGAGACAGCCTTGAGCAGCAAGGAGCGGGGCTGACAAGCCTGAATGTCCTGTGACACTGTTAGAGAGCCTCTGACGAAGATAGGAGGATTGTGTCTGTGGCACAAGTGAGAAACGAGGTTACAATTGTGCAACTAAGATTTCGAGGAGTGAACTAGAAGTCAAATGGACCTTAAATTCGGCGCTCCCTTCTGCCTTGTTCGTAGCAACGGATCTGACCAGAGGCTTGTTAGATGATCTCCAGAACCGAGAGCGCAGCCGGAGGCGACCTACGGGGCAATGAAGCAGAGTTTTGAAGACAAAATAGAGTTTGCCACCGCCGGCTGTCCCGTTCCTCTCGGAGGGTTGGATCCGGCTGCAGGCAGCGGTTCGAACTTCTGACCACCGCCGTCAGTAAAAGTTTCTAAAGCGTCCACCTCCACTGAAGTGATGCTGCAGTTGCTGGGCTGTGCAAAAATATGACGAACATGACTAATTTAAGATAACCTGTTCTGTTGCCTTGGGCTTTGCCCATTCCTTCCATTGTCAGATCTCAGTCCCCTCCACCTGCATCCTCGCCACCCCCTTTTCTCACAACTGCCCAGCACCTCCGAACCCGAGCGCCTGAGCGTTCACAACGCTGATCAGCCGCCGAGCCACCTAGATTGCGAAGACGGCCGATATCTTTCGTTGTCCGGATTGCTCGGACGTACAACTGAACCACATGACACGCAACAATATCCTAGCTCGGTGTGAGTGATCGCGTCGGCCGAATCTATACCACGACAACCGCACGGCATCCCCGACTCCACCACTCACAATATCGGTCAATTGACCCAACCGCTTCATATAGTAGTAATAAAGGGCTGCAGAAACATGGATAATATCCAGCAAAGGTCCTGCCTCTTCTCGGACTCGATCCTTGGCCGCGAGTCACAGCATGCCATTAAAGGTCCCCGCTCTAGCCCAACGGGAAGAGAAAAGACGGTGACCATAGCCAATGCAGTGAAATGGTGAGCAGATTCATGCTGCGTCGGGCATCGTTGCGATTTCATATGACTTTATTAAGGTGCAATCATGGACGCGCATGTCATTGACCACAACTTGGTCTGGTGGCCCTGTCCCGACAGCCAAGACACTATCACGAGATGGTTTGGCCGGGGGCTTCCTTGCCCGGGGTCAGGGCCTGACAGCAAGGTTTCAAGGGACTCCCTCGACCGACCAGGGCAGGGATCATGCTGACCCTCATATCTGGAGCGTCACGTTTAGTGCTTGGCGATGTCCCCATCGATCGTCTTTTGTTGAGTGAACATGTCACTGAATCGTTCACCGCGCACGTCCGCTTCCCGCACCACGATCGCAAACAAAGGATTGTGGCGAGTCAGGATCCAAGTTCGCGAGGAACTTCTTCATTTTGTATTGGGATGTGGTTCGGAAGGATGAGAGCACACTTTCGCGTCGCACATGAATGATACAAGTCCCCTTTTCAGACGTGGAATTCCTCTCCGACGCTCAGGTCGCAGCTTTACTGCCGTCCCCATGCTGAAGTTCTTTGATTCTGCGAACAGAATACCATAGGGAAGGTGTATTTGATCTGTTTCTTCAACGGAAGATGTGGTGTGCTTACAAGCATAAGCCAACACACAGCTGTAAAGCCTTGGTACAAACACATGGGAGGCAAGTAGCGCAGAAGTTAATCGAGGCAAGAAAATTTTGGGTGTATGTATTCGCTTCAAGACCAAGCCCTCATCTAGGAGGGCTTTCAACCGCTAGCGACCTTTTATGGCCACATCAATGGGAAGTCTGGATGCTCAAACTATGTACAGAAAATTGGCAACACTCAACACGCGAGGGCCTTCTGGCTTTCATTCCGCGCTCACAGAGCGCGTCTTCCGGCCGAGAAACATGGCCGAGCCATTTAGCAGGCGGGGAGCTTGGAGAGCTTGCCCTGGGCGCCCTGGCAGTTGGCCGTGGTGGAGACCTTGGAGGAGCTGCCGTTGCCCTTGGTCACACCCTTGTACTCCTGGCAGACCTTCTTGGTGGTTCCGCAAGAGTTGCTGATGGTGGCCACATCGCCGTAGTTGGAGTTGATACCGACAAGGTCGGAGGTCATGCCGTAGGCCTTGACGTTCTTGATGACAACGTTGCGGGGGCCGCCGTTGCCAGTGCAGTCACCGCAGCCACGGTAAAGCTTGCCGGCGTTGATGACGGTGAAGCCATCGATGGTAACAGTGCCGCGGCCGTTGTGCTGGACGACCTTGTCCTTGGCGTTCTGGGCACCTCCGCCCTTGATGAGGACGTTGCCGCTGCCGAGGGCAGAGATGGCGTCTTGAAGAGAATGTTAGCGAGGGCGATCTTTACATAGTGTTGCAGAGAGGAAAGGAGGCTTACCCTCGCAGACGTCACGGAACCAGACGTTGGTCAGGGTGCAGGCACCCTTGCAGTGAACACCCTCGAGCTGGTTGGAGCCGATGATGACCTGATATGTAGGTTAGAGAGAGAGCGTCTTTGCTATGACACTAGAGTCGATACTCACGTTGCTGATGCTGGCACCGTTCTCGAGGATGAAGACGGCAGAGTCAGAGCCGGTGTCGGCGTCGGTGTCGCAGGTGCGGCCACGGTCAAACTCCTTGTTGCCGAAGTCCTTGGAGCCGCTGATGGTGGAAGGCTGGGCCAGAGAGACGATGCTGCCAGAGCGGGTAGGGATGTTGAGAGTCTGCGCAGAGGCGACGGCCGAGACGGCGGCGGTGACGGCGAGGGAGAACTTCATTTTGATGGTTGAGGTCTGAAGGTTGTTGTTAAGTTTGTATGTTGAAATAAAGAGTTGGACTGTGGAAAATAGTCAAAGAAGTGAACTGTAGAAGCTGAAGTGTCTTGCTATCTGGAGAAGTTCTGCTCTTTCGACGTCTGGCCATGACTTCTTATATACATTCTTCCTGGACCTGGACCCCATCATCGCCGCCACCCGGCCATGGCGTTTGATTGACGGACAGACAATTTCCCCAATTCAAGTCTCATTCAGTCAGGGCCAAGGGAGGGCTCAAAGCCATCGGACCTGATCCGTCGTCTGGCCATCCCGCCCCGATGTGCTAGCAATCAGCTGTGAAGCTACCAAGCTAACAGAAGCCCACAGGGCCACAGGGGCCAGGACAAGTGCTGTCACGTCACTTAACCTCGAACAATCTAGTCGACGGAAGGCCAGGGGCTCCTGACCAAGAGGGTGAGCCCCTTGGCGGCTGGATTGGTGGAACCTGGGAGGCTGCCTCCGCAAAGGGAACGATGGTAGTTGTGTTGGTGGTCTTCATCCTGTCTCATTCGCCCGGCACCTGGTGCTGGGTGATCCATCTCCGCATTTGGGCGCCCCCCCCGAAGGGTAGTGAGAGCTGGGGTGACCCTCGTGGTTGACCATGGCGGCCCCTGTCACGGTCACTGGGGTTCTGCTGCACCTCTAACCTGCCATCTGGAACTAGGCTCGGAACAATCTCCTAAGCTTGATTCAAGCTCGGGCAGTCCAGTGCGAAGTCCCAAAAGGACATGGGCGAAACGGGGTAGGGGGGCGAACCTGCTGTTGTGCCTGGTGGTGTCCGTCTCCGCCTCGGGGCCCAGTCCAGACCAGTCCCAGCGACACAAGACATTGGAGCTTCTGTGGGCCTGTCTGCCGGGGGGAAAGCTGACAGTGTGCATGTTTTTAGTTAATTGCATGAATTTTGTATTGCCGGATTACCTGATGGATGACAAGTCTCGGGGGCAACCGTATCGAAATGCGGGCATCAATCGGGTGCTGTGCTGTGCAAGCGATCTTCAAACCTTACTCGAGAGAATAAACAACACACACGATTTAAGGTGGCAGTAGTATTGCTAGCAGCCCGGGAATCGCTTCCAGAAAACTTAATGTTAGGGAACCTCGATTCCCGCGCAAGGGGATCGGTGGATGTAATTGAAGCTTATCTGCGCATGTACCACATGTACCACCCGCCCACGCGTGTGGCAAGGAGCTCAGGCTCGGATCTCGCCCACTTGGCCCCTCCCCTAAAACCCGCCAACACACTCGAAACGTCCTCCAATTTCCAGGCCTCGTCGGCCCCCAAACTCCACAATCAGCAATGGCGCCAAGTACGTGGATATTAAGCATTCAGTTCTGGGCCTTTCAAGCCGTCCCGGTGGGTGTTACACAGGATCAGGGGGGCAAGCGCTCGACTCCAAGCCTGGGCGAGCGGGCCCCCAAGCCCTGCCCAGGCCAGCATCGCGGACCTGATGCACCTTGAAAGAGGGTCGGTCCCAAGACATGCTTTTCGCAGAATAACATCGGGCAATTTCAAGATGCTCGGAGGGACATGATCATTTCTGGTCGCATATCCCGGTGCGCCCTTGTCATCAATGCCGGAGCAACGAGGTCGCCGTCTGTCGTGGTCATGTTCTGATATCATGGACCCGGTGTCCTGGACTTTCGACAGCTGCAGAGACCCATTGCCCGGGATGACCGATGCAACTCTGCCAATGACGATTGCAGTGTCGGCCTCGGTCTCGCGTCCAATGTCGACCCGAGAGCATCAGAGTCAGAGCTCTTTCACAGCGTGAACGTAGGAAGAATTTCGTATCCTAGAGTCAGGCAAACATCAACACCACACAGCAGCTGCGTTCCTTGGACGCCGCGAAGCGCCGGGAAGATCGTTCTCCCAAACACCCATGTCTTGATCCATCTGTTTCTGGCCAAAACGGTTTATCAATGTGCACGCTACAACGCAAAGCGGGAGACTCGCCAGAGTCCACCAGTCTTGCACCGATTTGGTATCTCGGGGCTGTCATCTCAATCGTCTCAACTTGGCTAGTCTTCACTGGTGATGCAACCTCTCACCTCCACACTGGCACACATGATCGAGTGGAGACCTGCAACGGGCCTGCAGGATCAGGAGCTGACCTTGTTGGGCCATCTTGTCGACGGAAGAGGTTAGTCAGGAGGAGGAGAGCAGGAAGTAAACTGTTGGTGGTGCGGCAGGAAAACGCCTCTCCCAGGGGTAAACCGATGGTCCCGGCGAAGATGCTTCAATGTACATCTCGAAGACGGGACGGCGTCCCGATGCTGTTCAACGTATTCAGCAGTCAGTGCTCATAGTCCATGGCGTCTGGTTCTTTCTCAGCCTTTGAGATGAAAGCAACTTGCGCCATGTCAACTCGAGTCAGGCGACTCCGTATTGTCAAGTGATTTGCACGATGAGTTTGCCAGATACGGACGAGGTCATTGTCAGGTACAATATGATCTCGGTCATCATTGTCCCGGTAATCTCCCGGCTCCGCGTCCAAGCAGCACCCAAAAGCAAATCCAAAACATGGGGTGCAGGGGCGGATTCCCGTGATGTGACGTCTCCGCATTGTCAACCTGCCCAATCTGTACCTGGGGAATTGCAACCCACGGGCGACACATGTACCGAGCAGGAGGCGGGGAAAAATAACATCCGAGTGCGTGGCACAGGAAAAGTGCAGGACAGCATGCACCCCAAAGAGTTGGGGAAACCATCGCTGCAGAGTTATTTTTCTTTGTTGCTCACTGCCTTGGTTTCCCCAGACCGGCTCCTGCAGCCAGTCAAGATCGTCCCGCATGATGCTTTTCAAGATTTTGAGCCCGTGAACCGATGACTGCACTGCCACGAGGCTACTGTGGGCAATGATGGAAGCATTTTAGCAGAGAACCTGGCCGTCCTAGCATGCAGATCGAAGCCGACTCTCCACCAATCCAGTGACGACTTTGCAGATCTTCATCTCGGCCAGCGTGTCGAAAGATCGACGATGCTCAGTCCTCTGCCGATCCGCCCGCCGGTCGTATGCAGTGAATGGCAGCTTGTGACCCTTACGCAGCGCAATTCACGCATGAGATTTTCGGTTGTCACCCGGAGAAACTTCGAATCCCGTTTCCACGACATGACAAGTGAGATGCAGGGAAATATGACATGGCCCTTCCTGTTAGCGCGCGTTAATACCTGAGACCGGAGTATGATACGATACCGATACCTGCAGGATATTCATCCTTAGAACGTATTTCTCGGGTTTCTCTTGGTATTGGTGGAAGTTCATCCTGTGAGCTTCAATACCCCGCGATGCAAAGCGTTCTGTTTAATGAACCAGGAAAGCCAGGGAACTGACTCGGCTTGCAAGGAGATTCGAAGCATCATTGGAGGAAGTTTAGTATTGCAATTGGGTTGAGGTCGTATCGCCAGTATGACAACAATTCAACGTACAGGATGGTTGTTGGTCACTATGGTTCACCCCCTCTCTATGACTAGAGGCTGACCCAACTGACGATGTCAGCATGGGGCGACGCCCTGTCGGTCAGCCATACTGAGCTGCCCTCGCCGACTATTACGGCTGTGCATCTGTGCACAAGTCAGTGTTGACATTTCTCACTTGAACATATCTCGCGTGTTGCCTCTTTCTGCCCGTATCTTGATCCGACATGCTTCAATCGAAAATCTGGTCGATGTCTTGGCCTGCGGTCACTCGACCATGCACGTGGCTCCTTTGGTTGATCTGGCTGTTGAACCGTGCATGGGAAAGTCAATTACAAGCTTTTCGCCCGCTTACCCCGGATTTCCATCAAGCATCAATCAAGTCTCGTGGTGCGGGGCCGCTGGCCAGGAAAAGCCTTCAACGCCGAAAGTTTAAAATGTTTCTTCTTCTCTCGCGATTTTAAAGTTCCGGCCCCTCCCGTCACCCTCCCAAGAATGCAGTGTCGACGTCCCCGCGCAGTGCGGTCCTTGCGGTCTGGGTCTCCGCGCCGATGCCAAAGCCTACTTGGCGCCGTGCAGTGAGTACGAAGGAGAACGCGCGTTCCGATCCTGCCAACGTCGGAGACGCTTTGGCGAAATTTCAGTTCTTTATTGGTGAGTGCTGCGCAAACCTCGGGGGTGTGCGAAGAGGGCCGCCGCGAAAGATATCCCAGCAGCGGCCGTAGATGCGGCGAATGCATATCTGATACCTTCATAGTAAACGAGGCGGACAGGCAGTCGGACTTCGACTGGCGCTGACTTGAGCGCTGTTACTGAATGGCGTATCTCTTCGATAAGCTAGACGACGTCAATCCTGATTCCACCCATGATAGAATCCAGCTGTTGAACAGCAGTCGCAGCAAGCTTCGAGTGGCAATCAAAGTGTCACGTACCTGTTCTTTGTTTGGTATGTCACCAAGAACTGCTGGAAGCCGGATACTCAGGGTGGTCTGTACGATAGCAGAGGTAATGGCAACACCCCAAACCGTTCCCAGCGAGCGAACAAGGTAGACGGTTGAGGCTGAGACGGCATGATCTAAAAGCCAATCAGTTGGAAACCCTTCCGTCATGGCAGCACGAATTGATTGCTTACCTGCATGGTCGAATGAGGCAAGGGTAGTGAAGAGGATCGAAGGGTAGATGATGCCCTGGCCTAAGTTTGCGGGAAAGATGTACAGCAAGTATTTCCAATTGGAATCTTCAAATTGCAAAGACGTCACGAGGCCGTTTCCGAAGAGCATAAGGAGCGCACCCAGCCTGATAAGCCAGATCAGTTTGCCCCAACGAGACATGACAATGCCGGCCACGAGCCCTCCTAATGGTGTGGCGAGGGACGGGATCGCCAGCCGGGCTCCTGCTTTCGTAGCAGAATCGAGCAAAACCACTTGAAAGAATAGGGGCAGCATGAACAGATACTAATTGTGTTCATTAGCGATAGTCAAGTCCACACGAAGATCGTTCACTGACCGCATAAGCAGCAAAGCCAGCGCAGACGTTGGAAAGTTGGGTCAAGACGGGAAGCCTGCCCTTGAGCATGCGCAACGGGATGACGGGGATTGCTCGTGTCCGTGCCTCAACCAAGAGGAACAGGACAAGCAACAGAACACTGCCAACAAGAGTCCCAATGACTACTGGGCTACCCCAGGGTAATTCATTACCGCCCAGACTGAGGCCGATGAGTTGGACGGACACGGCAGTTACCAGGAGAAGTGCTCCCGAAACATCAACGTGAGTCCAAACGGCCCGCAAGTCCTTTGTGTTGATATTGAACCCACCTTCAGGGTTCTTGATCACGAAGGCACCCAGGACAAGCGCCACGAGCGAAATGGGAACCTGTAGGAGGAAGCACCAACGCCAACCAATGTAGTCTGCGATTGAACCGCCAAATGAGGCGCCTGCCACTGCGCCAAAACCAAACATGCCGTTTTGCATGGCTTGGTACATGCCTCTCTTGCGGAAAGGGATCATATCGGAATTGACGATTGTTGCTGAGCATTCATTAGAACACCGACTCAGCGACTCAACCAGTGCACTCACCCATTGTCATCAACCCTCCACCACCAAACCCTGTCAATGCCCGCATGCAGTTGAGAACAACGATGTGATTTGCCAATCCACAACCGAGACAGCCAAGTCCAAAAGTGATGGTGCTGACGAAAAAGCATACTCTTCTTCCGAATATGTCGGAAAAGCGTCCGTAGAGTGGCTGAAACGCGGTGCTCGTCACCAGGTACGAAGTGGTGAGCCAAGATGCGGTGTTGGCGGCATCAAAATCGGAACTGATGATAGCGTATGTAGCCGCGGTGATCGTTCCGTCAAAGCCATATAAGAAAACGTTGGACATGATGGCAAGCTCTATCCACCCGAAGCCTGATGGTGGGGTCCAATCATCACCAGCATGCGCGTCTGGTGATTGAAGCAGTGGCTGGTCCTCGCGAAGGGGGAGTGTCGTTTCCGAGTCCTCTGCCGCCTCTCTTGTAGCTGCCCGAGGCGGAATATCATTTTGCGACTCTAGAATGTCTTCCTCGTCTTGCGAGTGAAGATGAGTAGACTTCATATTCAAATACAGCTGCTCTCCCCGCTGCAAGGCTGCGTGAATTACTGTACCGAGGCCGATTTGGTGCGCTTCCAGCATTGACGTCCGTGATCAGACAAGGAGTTTTGCGACAGTGTCTCACAGTATTGATAAACCGATGTCCAGATGTAAGATTTTGAAGATTTCACAAGCGCGGATCTCCACACGCCGTGGTCTGCATGCATTTTGCCCCTCTCGCAGCTGATGATGTAGGTGTGGATGTGGTTCGAGCACGCAATCGTGGGGGTACCACCTCAACGAACAATCCATGTAGTCCCAGCAGTTTGGCGCCTCTGACGTTCGTGGGGGCCTAAAACTTAATGCTCATCAAGGAAAGAGTAATCGCCAACTTCTTGATCTGCTGATGAATGCTGAACACGGTAAAAAGTTGATGTATTCTCCAATGTCAGGGTACGAAATCCGGATTTAGGCAAATATTCATCATCAAGGGGTAGCGAGAATGAGCTTTCGCCATTCGCAAAGGTGCGACATTTCTGACGATGTATCTCACGAAAAAGTTTATTGTTGAACAGTTGTACTTTTGGAAGTTGCTTGCATTTGCAAGTGATATTGTTCCTTGGGCACCTGAGCTCTGGACAGTTTGAACAGCTCATGTTGAAATGAAAGATGAAACTCCGGAGCGAAGATGTAATTGAAGGAACTCATGAACTTCTAAAACTACCTAATCCAACTTATAAATGGAAAGGATTCACCGCGAGCAGCACGTGTCATGCGCAAAACCACAGCCTCAACCAACACCTATTCTTCAACTCTGTCCAGTATCGCACACGCTCTCTCCAGCCGTAAGGAGATCTCATCAATCTACGCCATCGTAAGTATAAATGCCAGTTGTGTGAAAATGGATATGAGTGATTACTTACATTCGGCGCGTCAAACACCTCAAAATGGTTGCAGTCAATCTCTAAAACAGGGATTTCCCGGCCAAGGAGTCTCTCCCAGCCTTTTAATTGCTCGGCTCGAAAGCCAACGTCGGAGAGCCAGGGGTACGAAACGCCGCAAAGCGCTCGGGTATCGATTGTCTTCTTGCAGACAATGGAAACGCAAGGAACATCACCTCTAAGAGGTAGAGGGCTGTATCTCTCCAAAAGACCTGCATGACGACGGAATTGGGCCTCGACGCAAGATCGCACTTTTGCTGCGGCCTCTGATTCGTGCAGGCTCGGAAGTTTCCTGACGACACGGGAAATGATCTCCCCTGGCAGGGACTCATGCTCAACTGGCAAGGGAGAATCGATGAGAATAATGCCTCTTGGCGAGTTTCCACGCTGTTGTAGTTGGTGGGAGACCTCAAGCGCGAGCACGCCACCGAACGACCAGCCTAATTTCTGTGAGCAAATTGACCAAAGAATTCGACCCCCACTGCCACTATTTGCACTCACCACAGAGAATTGGTCTCTTCTCAGACATCAAATTTGCTTGCATAATGTATCGGGATGCCAGCTCTTGCATGGACTGAATCGTAGGGTCAATGGCAGGGATATCGGGACTGAAGATGCCTCGCACAGACCGTCCAAGGGGCTTCACGCGAGTATACATGCTCGATAATCCGCTGCCATCGTGAAACAAGTAGAGAGGTGGCTTGTAGGGTGCTATGTCGGAGTTGCTGGTTTGCAAAATCTGAGGGAAGGTTGATGGGATGAGATGTGAGAAGATGTCGGTGGTACCTCGTTCATCGTTTGCCTTTCGGAGGAGCAGTTCTGGCTCGGCGAGGTCGCAGGACTGGCCAGGTAAAGACACAATGATTTCGCCAGAATGTTGGAAATTATTACTTGAAGATGCAATGTTCGCAGTGTAGAGAGCCTCGATGTTGTTGATGCTCATATCTGAGATGGTGGACTGTAGCGCCTCAAGATCCAACCTGAATCGATGGCGGAGTTCGTGAACGAGCTCGATGGAGAGCAAGGAGTCCACCCCAAGGGAAGCAAGACTTGCGTCCTTGTCTTCAGCGGTGATGGACCTCCCACATATATCCATGAACAGATCCCGAACTTCGGACGCAACATCGGTTCCCACAGGCTCTGTTGGTGGTGAGGGCAGGTTGTTGCCCTCAGGCACCAGCCGACCAGATAATACTGAGGGTGGCAGAGCCATGGAAACATCATCATGTCCTTGAGCCTTGGCCAGTAGCTGAATCAGGTCGTGCACAGTCTGGCATCTTTCTATCTCGCCCGTTGACACAACGAGATTTGGGAAACGCGACGCAATGGCCTGTGACAGCTCAATAAATAGTAAGCTGTCAATACCCAGCTCGGTCAACGTCCGACTAGAGGTTGAATGCAAAGAGACGCCGCACACAGACTGAATCATGTGTTTCACGACCTCTGCCATAGATTCGGACGGCGTCGGGGGTGCCTCTACCTGCAACCGTGAGCTGTTTTGTGGCTTCGGATTCCTAAGCAGTCCCTCAACCTGCTTGGGCAACGACTCGGTTCCATTTTTGCCTTCTGTCTGCGTTGCGCGGGATAAGACAGCTTGAAAAGAGCTGAGGCGGATCTTCTTGAAGCGCATTCCTTCCGCAAATGAAACAATATGGCCGTTTTGATCGAGAACATATGCATCTGCCAGAGTGCTGTCGCCCACGTCGAGTAGGCTGCAGTAGATGTCCAATTGGCCACCTGGTTGAAGTTTCGACATGTCCGGAAGCACGATGCGGCCGAGGCTCACACATATGCATGCTGTTTTGACATCTGTTTTGGCGTTCGCAATAAACCCGGCTGCATGGAGCAAGGTGTCCACGAACGGGGGTGGGGAGACGAATTTGCCAGACTGCGGAGTGTCGGGGAGCTGGAACGTGCCGTAGCCTTCCAAACCAAATGAGCTGATTGTAAGATGTTTAAGGGTCCGAAATGGCTCCGAATATGATACAACGCGAGGGAAGATGACATCGTAGATTGTTCGAGCAGTAAACGTCTCCAGGGTATTGGAAGTTGCGAGCTGGAATAAAATGGCCTTTTGCTTCCTGACGTACGCACTCTTCAACATGAAGAGCTCTTCGATGACCTGCTCAGCCATGGGGGAGATGGAACCGGAACAGTTGAGGTGGCCATGGTCGCGATTCGAAATGGAGAAACGGGATGATCCAAGTGAGGCGATTTGCCCGATCGACTGTACGTTAACTTCCACAACGTCTGACCTGACCTTTGAGAACACCAAAGGGTGTTCGAAGCAGACATCATGAACTGAGTACCATCTTGGGATGTTGAAGGTGGTATTGGTCACTGAAAGCGCCTCTAAGGCCAGTTCGAGGTAGACAGATGCTGGGCAGAGCGGGATGCCGCCAACAGCATGTGCCTCGATGAGTTTCGAGAACCTAGCAATCGGAACATGGAAAATGCTTGACCCATCTTTGAGAGCGGTCATGGTAGATGAGGCCAACAATTCGAAGCCAATTGAGGACAAGTCGGAATCCACATCCTTAGCAGGCTTGTTTGTGGACATTGGCTCATGATATCGAACCACATACTCTTTGCCATCGAGAACCTGGCACGGTACCTCCTTCAAAAAGCGTGGTGACTCGTCTCTGAAAACTGCATCCCAGTTGAGGTCTCGCCCTGACTGGTAAAGGCCTTGAAGTGCGGATGTGATCGTTTTCCAAGGGGACTCGGATGGTCGCAGTGATGGCGAGTACGAATATGGAATTTGCGTGAAAGAAGACTTCAACATGGAACTTGCTGAAGGAAATAATAAGTATCACTCAAGAATGACTGTGTAGAAATGGAGCCTGGTATGAGGATAAACGTACTTGATGTCGATGGTCCAATTTCGATCACCTGCAGAGTCGTTTGTGAATTGTTGGACTGAATATCTGCCAGAAGCTCCATGAACAAGACTGGCTGGCTTGTCTGGTTGACAAAATAGTCAGGTTTAAGGATCTCGTGTCCTTGTATCAGCTGTCCGAGAACGCTGGAGCCAACCTGTATGCTAGGCCGGCAGATGGCCATGGATGAGGCAACATTCCTCAGACTGGGCGTTATCGCATTCATGACTGGTGAATGGAACCCGTAGGAAACATTCAGCAGCTTGTTTTTAACACCCTCGGCCTTTAACACCTCAGAAACTTGAACGAGGCGTGCGGTAGGACCGGCAATAACGCAGTCCTCTGGGCTGTTGCGGCATGCCACGACTAAGTCGTCAGTCGATGCAGCGAATCTTTTATCAAGAAATCGTGAGGCATCTGGAGGAGACATTCGACATGCCAGCATGCCAGACTCCCCTGCCTCGCAGTGGTTTACCATCAGTTCTGCTCTCCGAGCAACAAACAGCAAGGCATCTTTTAGCCCAAGGACCTCTGCAGTGACGAGTGCGGCATACTCTCCAATACTGTATACCATATTTCATGAGTAGGGTGAAAGTAGCGTGATAGGGGTTAGTACTGACCTATGACCCAAAACTAGGTCGGGGGTCAACCCAATGCTCCGCAGGAGCTGTGTCAACGCATACTGCAATACGAAGCATGCGCACTGGACCAAGATGATACCATCCCTTTCGTGCAGAGAACCATGGCTAACTGCAGAAGGTGTCGGGTCCAGGTAGGATTCGACTGTTGGAAATTCATGCCGCCGCAAGATGGTATCACACTCCCGTACGGCATTCCGAAAGACTGAAGATGTGCGCAGAAGCTCGGCACTCATGCCTTCGTGGGCACCGCCTTGACCAGCGAATACGAACACTGTTTTCGACGGTTTTGAAACAATTCGTTCCGGGGACGCAGCCGTTGTCTGTATCTGCACCAACAAGTCATCAATATTAGCCCCAGTGGCGGACCAACGGAATTCTTTGTGATGACGCCGCCTGACACTTGAAGTGTAGCATATGTCTTGTATCATGCAATGCCGGCTTTTTTCAAGGAAAGAGGTGTAGTCCAATCTCAGACGCTCGAGAGCTTTGGCGCTCCTCGCCGACATTGTCAGTAGATGCTGGCTGCGTTGTGATATCGGGACCCTGGTGGACGAGACTTCGCGAGGGGCTTCCTCAAGAATTAAGGTGGCGTTTGAACCAGCAGCGCCGAAATTGTTAAGGAGCGCTCGTCTAGGGTGACCCTTGGTCCTTGTCCACTTGCGGGGACTGTTTGGGACTACAAAATTGTGTTCGTTGGCTAGGGAAGTCAGTCTGGGATTCAAAGTCTGGAAGGATCCCTGTCCAGGAATAGTTTCATGCTTCATCATAAGGAGAAGCTTGATGAGGCCAGCGATGCCTGACGCGGCCTCGACGTGGCCGATGTTTCCCTTGACAGAACCCAGATGCAGCGGATTGTCTGCTGGACGTCCTTTGAAAACGGAGGATAAACTTGACACCTCGGCAAAGTCGCCAGCTTGTGTGCCTGTACCATGCGCTTCAACGACATCGATGCTTGCGGAGCTCAGCCTACTTCGATGGAGAGTTTGCGAGAAGAGCTCAGCCTGCGTTTTGTAATCCGGGTGCGTTATGGACTTCGCAGTTCCGCACTGGTTGACGCCGATGCTTCGAATGATGCCATAGACTTGATCTCCTTCTGCCCGGGCTTGAGATAGTTTCTTGAGAACGACCAAAGCACAACCTTCTGCTCGGCAATAACCGTCTGCCTCAGCGTCGAAGGGCTTACACTGGCCGGTGGGGCTCAGAAAGTGAGCTCTGGAAAGGCCAAGGTACATCTAAGGGCAAGGTTAGTCCCGGATGCAAGGGCCTAACGGTCAGGGCAGAATCTGCGTACATCAGGACTTGAGATGACATTTACGCCACCCGCCAGCGCGGCTGTGCAATCTCCGGATTGCAAAGCTTTGCAAGCATGATAAATTGAGACCAGAGATGATGAACATGCGGTATCAGTGACGACAGAGGGACCTTTGAAGCCAAAGACATACGAGATGCGACCGCTCATAAATGCTCGTAACGTTCCTAGCAGCCGGCGTTAGATAGAAGGGTCGATGTGATTCAAGAATTGCGAGTCTTTGCATGTGATTAGCGGACTGTAGATCACTTACCTGGGCTGTAGTAGACGTCGATTTCATCTCTAAGATTGTCGACATAGTCACCTGTAGCTGCGCCAACGTAAACCCCAAAGGAGGCTTGCTGGAAACTGGGGGTAGCTCCAGGCGAATATCCAGCATCATCTAGGGCTTCAACAGCAGCATGCAGCAGGAGACGCTGCTGCGGGTCCATAGACTTGGCCTCTCTTGGAGATATGTTGAAATACTCCGTGTCGAAGGTGAAAGGATTGTCGAGGAAGTTGCCGTGCTTGGAACCCATCTGTCGGGGAATATCGGGGCTTCCGCTATTGGGCTGGTGATAGTCGGAGACCTTGAACCTAGAGCCTGGGATCTGTTGCATTCTGTCAGGTCAAATACAGCTATTCGTGAATGAACAATTACCTCGGTAGCGCAACTTCGGGCGTTGTTGATGGTATTCCAGAACCCATCAAGCCCCTTTTCTCCAGGAAAGTTGGCAGATACACCGACAATGGCAATGTCATCGTCCACAAACATGTCTATCTCCTCTGACAAATGCCCGATTACTTGTATTCCAGTATCACGGATCTTATCCTTGTTTGCGCCCAGCAAAGACTTGGCAGAGGGCCCTATTCCGATGACTCGAATTGTAGCATTCGTGTCATGGCGGATTTTCTCGGCATAGTCCGCCGCAGCTGTCTCCCAGGTGAGCTTCCAGTTAACAGAGTCGCAAAAGATGTTTTCAACAGCCATTCTGAGCAGTGATACACTCTTGTCGTTTGCTTGGAATTTTTGCCCTGTGGCCGTGGATCTCAGCGAAGCATGGAGTACAGACCAGTCGGGGAACTCGATGCCGTGGATGTCATTCTTGACTTGATCTGATACCAGCTTCATGTTATCACCGCCGTGATAAAAGCCGTGCACGTGCGCCCAACGACATGTGCCCGGCTCTGGAAGTGAAGCTATGGTGGACTTGAGCGTCTCCAGGCTGCGTCCTGGTCCAGTCACTGATACTGAATCTTCATCAAAGATTGCAGAGAGTCTCAGCGGCATGTCCGATGCCTGGGCCGGTTTCAATTAGCTTTCTGACCATATTTGACGAGAGTGAGGATTAAATACATACGTCAAGAGTCGAGTTGAGCTCGGACACGCAGTTTTCAACCTGCGGGTTTCGCGTTTTGAAGATGCTTAAAACACAAGAGTTCGCTTTCCAGTCAGGCCCCATGACTGCCCTGCAGTGAAGAGAAGCTCGAAGTCCAATCCAGAAGGACACTCTGAAACCGCTGACTGCAGCGCTGACAAACTCTGCAGAATCATACGACGTGAATGCGGAGGCCAGGATAGCAGCCAAAGCTCCAGTGCAGACCCCAGAGGCCTCCACAACCACGGAAGACTTGCCACGATAGCCTTGGTAGATGAAAAGCTCCAAAACTTGTCGCATAAATAAAGTTGTCGCTTGAAAGACCGGGTGAGAATGGAACGCCGGTGATGGGTACAGGAAATCATCCGATGTTGGAAAGAATGCCAGGGTATTGTCCGGAAATATCGATCGCTCGTTTTCAGACAGATTTCGGTAAAGACTCTCAAACAAGGCGTGGCATTGAGACATGAATCTTTTCCAGTGTTTCTCAGTGCCGTCTTCAAGACGCTCGAGTAGGCTGACTGCTGTGTGTTTATCAAAAAAGTGCCCGTCGGACCCTTGCCCGGCAAAGACAAGCACATCCCGTGAGACACTCATTGTTCGAAGTTGCTTGTAGATGAAAATTCAAGCCTTTTGTAATGTTGAATGATGGCGGAAGTTGACCTTCTATCTTTTGTGTTTAGAGTTTCAAGAATTGCTGTAGTCCGCGAGTTGAGTCTGAAGCGGCTGAGGGTCAGCTCAAGGCTGGTTCCTAGAAGCAGCGAGGCTCTTCTCAACTCTCAAGACTTTTTCAACAGTATTGTCCATGCTGAAAGCATGTGAAAAGGCTGACAAGTGGCCTGTTGGGGTTCACATACTCCGGTCCTTAGGCCCTGCGTACCCCCCGTGCTTGGTGAGGAGCAACCTAATCGTATGACTCCGGTCCCAGTCACTTTGACTAGAACTTAGCAAATCAGGGCCTCAAACCATCTGTCTGGTCTTGCATTCTTTGGTTCAGGTAGTGACACGCAAGAAGCCTTATCTCGCTGGAAACGTTCGCGACAACAATTAACTGCCAACTACGTCCTATCCCATAACCGCACCTGCAACTTTACCCTTAATTTCACCTGGAAAGATGCGGCACACATCCTCCAAAAGCTTCGTGCGACCTCGCTTCTATCCAAACCCCTCAAAGAGCCTTTCGGGAACTTCTGATCAAGATGAAATATCCTCTCTTTCGGGGTTGATTCGTTTCAACGCCGAACATAATAACAAGGAAACATTCTGCAAACAGGCTTTATCAGTTCAAAGCCCAGCCTTTGATGAAGATGATAAAAGTTTTGGTAACAAGTACCATTCTTGCAGTATATCATATGGGCAGCTCTTTGCCGCAGTCAGGGCCTGCGCAGCCTGGATAGGAAAAGCTTTGCCTGGAGCTTTGATGGGGGATCACAGACCAATTGCGCTTTACATGGAAAGCGATGTTGGTCTGTTCATGTACCTAGCAGCTCTGGCGGAAATGAAGATTCCGGTAAGAGTTCCAGTGGTTCAGCCCCATCACAACTACAAGTCCTGACCGTGAAACACATAGCTGTTACTAATATCAGCAAGACTTAGTCCGCCAAGTGTTGCTCATCTTCTAAGAGAAACAGGGGCAGCCTTCATACTGGTCACGAAAAGAACCAAGTTTATGATACAGCAGAGCGCCATTGGGGGTGTGGGCTTGACTGAGGTGCTGCATTGGCAGGAATTCCTTCACGAAACGGATCCAGGCGGTGGCCTAGACGTCGATGGAGAGATGTTTCAGCATACCATAAGTCCAACGGCTGAAAGTCCTCTCCATCTCGAGTCAAGGTCAAGTGTCAACGGCATAGATCCGGGAACAAACGTTGGAGCTTTCATCCTTCATTCCTCCGGGACGACCGGCCTTCCAAAGCCCATTTATCTTGCACCACGCTATATTTTGGGCTACGCTGCCTGCCATGAGATCAACGAGGACGAAGTTTGCTCAAGAAGCCTCTCAACCTTGCCATTGTATCATGGCTTTGGATTACTTGCGCCATGTCTGAGCCTCTCCATCGGAATGGCCTGCTGTTTCCCTCCGGCCTCCGTCATCCCAGCAGGGCGATCAACTGTTGATCTGCTTCGACTATTCAAAGCAGAAGCATTGTTGACCGTCCCCAGCATTGTTGAGGACCTTTTATCGCTTCCTGACGATGAGAAGATCGTTGCTGTGAACTCGCTCAAGACGCTGGCATTCGTTGCTGTGGGTGGTGGAGCATTGAGACCAGACCTTGGCACGCATCTGGTTGAAAATAAGATCAGGCTCGTCAATCATTACGGCGTCACTGAAATCGGGGCCATCGCACCAATCTTCCACCCTGGCCGCGACTACGACCATCACTACCTACGACTGCGTGAGGATCTCGGGCTTCATCTCCAGCCCATCAAAGGGTCTGAGCGCTTCAAACTTATTGGATACCCCGTCGGTTGGCAGACGCCATTCGAAGTACAAGATGAACTGGAGCGAAATCAGAACAACTCTTCCAGAATTGAAGTACGAATCATTGGCCGCATGGACGATGTTATTGTCCTCAAGTCAGGCGAGAAAGTTATGCCACGTCTAGTGGAAACATCGCTCATGACAGATCCACAAATTCAGACGGCTGTTTGTGTTGGTAGCGGCGCATTTGAAGTTCTTCTCATCGTTGAACCGTCGTCACCTGTCCAGGTAAATGATTTCAAAAGGCATGTATGGGATTTGGTCAAGTCTCTCAACGAGACTCTGGACCAGCATGCTCGAATATCTTCGATCAACGCCATCATTGTCAAGCGCCCCAGTAAGACAATTCCTCGATCAGATAAAGGTTCCGTCATGCGCCGGGAGGTTGCAGACCTGTTCCAGGAGGAAATTAAGGCTGCCTACGCCGAATTGGATAATGAGGTGACTGCGGGCGATGCCATTACCGACACATCTGATATCGTAACGAGTGTCCAAAAGATGGTCAGGGCGGTGGCGACGAACTTGTTCTCCGATTCTCATTTGGATGTTGGCGAAGAGGATGATTTGTTCGAGCGGGGCATGGACTCCCTTCAGTGTGTTCGGCTGGCCAGACTGCTCAATTCGGCCCTGAGCGAAAAGCATGCCAGGTGCGAGGCCAATTCTCAGCAACTGATCACCAAGGAGTTTGTTTACGCGCACCCATCCATTTGGCGTCTCGCTCAAGCAGTCACCCAGTTACTCTATGAGCAAGGAGAAACGACAGGCGGCAGTACGGAGTCTCAGGACACTCCAGGTCCCGCCTCACGACTGAGTAACATTCGGGCGCTTTTGGGTGACTGCGTCCGAGATATCCGCGCCCAGACCACGCCCGGAAGCCCAAAGACCATTTTCACTGTCGCAGTTACTGGAGCGACTGGTAATCTTGGCGCCAATGTGGTGGCTCAGCTAGCTTCCAACCCACTGGTCAAGAAAACCATCTGCCTCGTGCGAGAAGGGACTGGTGGACAGAGCACCCCCGAACAGCGTGTCAGGACAGCTCTGGGGGCTGCTGGCCTGAGCTTGAGCCCACAGCAATGGGATAAGGTCGAGTTTGAGCAGTGCGACCCAGGCCAGTGGGCTACGGGCACGAATTGCTTCCTGGACACTCAGTCCAGCTTCAGCAGAGTTGCGGACCAGGTGTCCCATATCATCCACCTGGCGTGGCCGATGGACTTCCATCGCACGCTCGAAAGTTTCCAGCCGCAACTCCGCGCGACGCAGGGACTGATTCGACTTACCAGGGCTGCACGATTGCGCGGCGCCGGGGCAGCCACAGGCCGGGTCCGCCTTGTCTTTGCATCGTCCATTGCCGTGGTGCGGGGCTTTTCCGATGAGCAAGGTTCCATGTACGGCCCCTCTGCAACAGGCGCCGTCCCGGAAATGGGGTTTTATGACCCGCGCATTGCCACGCCCATGGGCTATGCGGAAGCGAAGTGGGTGTGTGAGCAAATGCTCGCGCAAGTCAGTCAAGAGCTGCGGGATGAAGTTGAGCCTGTTGTTGTGCGCATCGGGCAGCTCAGTGGGCCAGAGAGCGGTGAGGGCATATGGAAGACGGCAGAGCACATTCCCGCGCTGGTGAAAGCGAGTCAGATGGTGGGGGGTTTGCCGACTCTTGAAGGGGTAAGTTTTGTCGACCTTTTTATTTCTAACGTGGCTCCTCGGACAGTGAGGCTAACATTCTTCGTCTCACAGACAGCGTCGTGGCTGCCTGTCGACCGTGCTGCCAAATCTCTTACGGAAATAGCTTTACACGCAGCGGATGTCCCTCTGTTCTTGCACCTGGAGAATCCTGTCCGGCAGCCCCTAGCCGATATCTGCGCCTTTTTTGCGGCGGAGCTTGGTCTGCCCACCAAGACTATCTCATTCGAGGAGTGGATGCAACAGTCTTGTGATGCTGGGGCACTTCGCTCGTTAGAGGGGTTTTTCAGAGACCATTTTCGACCTTTAGCTGGCGGGTCTGTAGTGCTCGATACCGCGAGGGCTTTGGCTGTATCAGAAACTTTGCGAAGTAGCGGAGGGGTCCCTCAGCAGCTGATTGCGAAGTATGTGGCGCGGTGGCGGAAGGAGGGCTTTCTCGAGTAGTGGCCGAGAATTCGTAGATGCAAAAATGCCATCAGTCATGATACATTTCCGTCTCATACACGTCGCAGAAAGATTTTTAGAGCACAGTCACACGTCAAGGTTTGACGCCAAGGTTTAAAAATCCCCAAGGCTATTAGGCCATCAGCGCGGAGTCGACTCGTTTGATGGGGATGCATCAGTAAACGGCCGAAGAATGAACCTGTCCATTAAACTTTGTCCATCATGGAATCATCCATCAGACCCATCCATCGCTTGTCCCACAAGAAGTTAACGAAGCACGACTATCCTGATTTTAAGTTTCGGAAGGGAGCGTAGAGAAGCACGTGCTGTACTTTATTTAAAACTGATTTTTTGCTGCTGTCTAGCCGAGGTGAAGTAAAAGGCGCGGACGTCACTCCGATGCAACTTGGGATAAGGTCAAGGCACACCGTGCCTTGACCAGCTTGCAGAAGATCTGGGATGCAACGATAAGGCAGCCTACATATTGCATTACGCATTATGCATCGCAGTCAGTTGTCGTAGTCACATCTTTCCAGGCCTCCAAGCTGGCCCGGTTGCGATCTAGATTCCCCGAGATGATCTCGTAAGCGTCCCTCCCCACAACAAGTCGCGGCGGCAACTCTCGACCAGCGGCCCTTCCCGTACCAGTGAGTACCTCGGCGATGACCGAAGCTCCTTTAGCCGGATCTCCCGGTTGTTGGCGGTCATACGCGTCCAGAGCGGTGATGGTCCCGTCGACCCCGGCCGCCAGGTCGTCAATGACCGTGGCAGCGCGGGTTCGGTGGCCCGGTGCAAGGAAGTTGGTGCGGAAATATCCCGGCTCGATGCAGACAACCTTAATGCCCAGGTGGGCGACCTCGAGCCGCAGTGACTCGGAGATCATGGCGGCGCACGCCTTGGTGGCGCAGTATAATCCTGCAGCTGGCGAGCCGGACCAGCCGCCGATGCTGCCAAGGTTGGCAATGATGCCGCTCCGCTGCTTCCGCATGACGGGCAGTACGGCTCGGAGAACGTTCAGCTGCCCGAAAACGTTGGTGTTGAATGTGGCCTGGACTTCGGCGCGGCTACATTCCTCCACGCCACCGGACAGGATGTATCCGGCGTTGTTAACGAGTATGTCAAGCTTGCCACCCGTCTTGGATAGGAAGCCATTGACAGACGCAGCAAGGTTTTCGTCTGTGTCGGTAACGTCCAGTCGTTCAACGATGGCGCCTTTGCTGGCAAGATCCGTGAGGGTTCGGGGGTTGCGGGCTGTGGCCATGACGGTGTCTCCGCGGGCGAGGGCTGCGAGAGCAATTTGCTGGCCGAACCCGGAGGAACAGCCGGTGATGAGCCAGACTTTGGACATGACGGTGATTTTTTAAGAAAATTTAATTGATGTGTCTGGAAGGCCAGGAGGTCGAGATTGCAAAGGGTTTGGGGGTTGGACGGCAGTGGGTAAATTCACATGGAAACAAGAGGCCTGCAAACGAACGCTTTCAAGGCGAGGTAATCTGGCACTTTTGTGCCAATGCAGCCAGACTTCAACCTGTTGGCTTCTTGGTGTTGGCCATAGTCTATGCACACCTATCTGATGCGCCTTGAGTGAGCGCCAAGGCTGAGGTGAGGTTGCATCTGCAGGGACCGGAGTACGGCACCCCCATGTCTTTCACGTTACGACGGGAGTGTGGATTCTTGATTGCTGGCTGCCAGGCCCCGTAGTAGCCACTACATGGTAAGTGCATAAGAATCAAGGCTTGGCAGATTATCGGTCGGCCAGATCTTAACACCGACATTTGGTCTAGAAGGTGTAGTGGAACGCGGTTCTGGAGGTGCGCCAGACCCTGGCAACGCCGATAAAGCCGATGGGGTGTCGAACCATTCCAGCATACCGTTTGATGCAAACGACTCAGTACACTGGATCCATCTGATGCGTGTTTGACTTCGTGATGGAATCGCTACAGATCTTGACTCTAATTTTCTTGGCGAATAGAAACTCACTTATGCTGATTTTGCTTTCGCTCAGAGACAAAAGACCTGCTGTTTGTTTGCAGTGTCGCCGATTCCCTCTGGCCGAGTTGCAACGCTTGCTGCCGCTAAGTGGGCCGGCTGGTGGGTGAAGCATTTTTCGAGGTTTGCCTAGGTCAACTGTTACTTTCACAGATGCCCTCACTTGTAATCCGAGAGTTTGCTTCCTAAAAAGGCTAGATAGGTTTTTGACCCCCAAAGACTGCTTTGAAATACGGGAAGAACGTATCATCACCACGGGAAGACGCGAATGCTCCCTTCACACATCAAATAAGGCCTACCAGCCTACCGCGACGTAGATCAAGCGCAGTATTGCCACTTTGGTCATGATGCACGTTTGCAATGTGTCCTCTATTTGTTCGCTATTACGTGGCCTGCTGCAGAATTCCTGAAATGCACCCTTCACATGACAACTTCCATCTTTACCCTTCCCTTGATTGGTTTGGTGACATCGATGAGATATTTGACCAACTCATGGTCACATTCCTCCGCAACTAGTACCACGCTGAATGATGAAGACCTCTTGTCGCCGCCGCCTGCTATGCTGAAGTCTGGTTCTGTCACGCGCGGATCTAGCCCCTCGATGAACTGAAGGGCACCCGTAGGAGATTCAAGTTCATTGAAGGTCTTGGACATGTGGAGCTGCCCCTTGTTATCCAATTCGAGATCAAACATGTTCGTGAACGTCTGGCTGGCGTGGCTGCCCTCGCTAGGCGCCGCCGCAGAGGGGGACAGTGCGCCGTCAGCATTGGTGAACAGCCAGCTGGGCTCGTCCGCTGCCCTGGTAGGGCATACTGAGAATGTGCGCTGTGAGCTGCTGAAGAAGGGAGAGTCTGTACAGCCATCCATAATGGTGTCTCCATAGCTGGGATCGCCCTCCAAGTTGAAGTCGAAATCGTCAGGAAAAGATATTTCAAACTCCGGGGTAGACTGGTGTCCTGCTACGCCGGCGCTCACCGATTCTGGAACTTGGAGTGAATCATTACCAGCAGAGAAGTAGTGAAGATCATCCTCAGCACAATGCATCATGTCATTGCTTGGATCGAGGGAGTCGGGGATGTCGTGCGAGGATTCACCTGAAGGGTTCAGAGGTGATGCCACCTCAGACGGTGACTCTCCCGGAGCGCCAGCAGCAAGTCGGCGGCTGAGAATGGTATATCTGGAGATGAGGAAGAAGGTTAGTGATTGACAATTCTTCCAGGTCTACATGTTGCTAGCCACGAATGGTGGTGTCGGTTCAGTACAGTTGTACCATGAGCTATGGTCAACATATGAGGTGTGCCCCCACCTAAGGATGCTGCTTACCGGTTCTTGACGTCTGTTCTCGACCTGCTTGGATAGTGCTGCTGGCAAATGAACTTCCAGTCGTGGCCGAACGACTGGACTAACTCGAGCAACAGGTGGTCCTCCAAGAGTATGTCAGGTCAGCCCAAGATCAAAAGCTATGAATGAACAGAGAAGGGAGTTTGTCTCACTTCGCCAGAGGTCCACTGTCGATGCCCGAGCTTGGGATCCAGGGTGTACTGCCATCGTTTGGCACATTCTGACCCATAATTGCGATTAGCATCTTGACTCTTTTGCTTTCCCGTGTAGCCGCTATGCCTTGGCATCGCCAGCTGCCAGGTGGGTTTGAGCAACCTGGTTTTCCCAAAAGTCATCTCGCCTTCCATAGAGTGACCAAGGCAAAGCGGAGAATGCGGGTAAACGGATGGTGGGGTGCATCACAATGTGGTCGTTGGTTAGGTAAAACACGCGAAGGTGTACTCACGGTCAGAGCTGCGAGACCCGAACTCCTGGGAGATCAGAGTCCATCTGCATCGTGTCAGTCTTGTGTACCCTTGGCAAAACAATCATCGTTGGTTCCATATGTGGATTTGCGGATGATCGAAATTGCTCGGCGGTTCCCACCTTTGGCCGTACTTCTCCACAGCCTGCCGAAGTTTTTGATCTTCGTCCTCGCTCCACGGTCCAGTTCTCAGGCCGCCGCGTACTTTGTTGAACCAGCGCTTGCGGCAGTCCTTGTTGGTGCGGTTCGCCAGCTTTGCAGCGATCCGATGCCAGTCTTTAATTGGGCCCAGGGAGGCTGGTAGAGGGTAGTGTTAGGGACGCAGCCAGGCAGATGTGAGCTGGAGCTTCCAAGCTCGGCGCGAGACGATACACTTGCCTTGCTTGATGGCTTCCTCGTGGAGAATGGCGTCCTCTTCTTCCGTCCAGCGCTTGGGCTGCCTCGGGCCTTGCACGGCGTCCATGGCGTCCTGGCCTGCGTGCAAGAGGGAAATCGAATAGTGCAGTGTATTTACAATAACAACACAGCTTCCAGTTCAGGAAAAGGTGAAAGAAAGAAGGAAAGGATGCAAAGCCTCAATAACGATAACTGAACAACTAAAGGTATAATTTCCACTTGTTAAACATAACCGAACGAGAACTGATTGTCGAAGCTACTCGCTAAGAAGAGCGAGTCCCGCTCAAATATGCCCCCCCCATCAGTATGCGTACGAGCTGATCGCGTTATACACCAGATAGAACTCATAGCGGCTTTGCCCCGCAAATGGCAGGCATTAAGCATGAGTTGTAGATGCATGTGAAAAGGTCGGAGCCGACCCGGCCTGACTGGGGTGAGCTGTGGGGCCGAATGCGGGCTGAGGTCGCCGTGGGGGTGGGCTTGACATGACTGGGACAGGCGAGGCCGCTGCAGCCAAGACAGCGGCAGGCAAAGCAGGGACGAGGGGGCAAGGCAAGACTACTCCTGAATAGGTACCTTTCTAGGGTAATGATATGTCGACATGACTATACTGCCACCAACATGGTCGCTTTCATTGCGTTTCGTTTTACTTCTCTTTTGGATATCGTACGTCGGTGTAGGAGGAATTGCCTTTGCTACTGCCGAAACTCTAAGCACGCTCGGTTACCGCGTTTTACTTCTACTTTCAGGGCGTTCACAGCGTATTGCCTGATAGCACTCTACCCGCAACCAATGCTACGGGACAGGGCACCTGACTCCTTGGGAAGAATGTCACCCATCCAGCAGCACATGATCTAGATGACAGCCATGAACAGATACAGTTTGCGCTCAATGCGTGTAATCGTAATCAGACCTGTCAGTACCGACGGAGAAAGCCGTTATAGGATGGGGGAAACGAGCTGCGCAATTGTATGGGACCGGCGATATTATTCAGGGGAGGTTTCACAGTTTAAACTATCTGCGAGGCAGCTGATAACGTGGCCAGATCAGTGCTACATCCCCCAAAGGTTGCTGGCCCCTTCAGGCCGGACTGCTGTGTTTGCATTCTGTGCGTCCCTAATTGATCATCTTAGCCCAGCCGTTTGCTTCTGAAGGCAACAAGCTCAAGGACACAAGCGCTACAGCTCAGAGTTGGGCAGGACAACTTCAACCAGACCAACCTGGCTACGGCAGTCCCAGATCTTGCGCAGCCGGAGTCCGGCACGTTCCACTAGCTCCCGGAACTCGTCAGGCTTCCGCTCGATGCCGTTAATGATCGCCATCATAGCCAGGTCCCGCTGATGCGAGTATCTTGTGTAGTAGCCCCAGTTTGGCAGCAGGGGTTGGGGCGCTGGAGGTAGGTCAGAGCACCCATGAGTTGTGTTCATGACTTGATCGCTGTTACGGGCCGACAGCAACTGGATCAGCAAGCTTATTCCTAGGGCTCGCGGAACGAGGGGTCACGATCCAAGAGGGCGGAGCAGTGAAGGGAACAGGGAGAAAAGGGGGAACAGGGAAGAGGAGTGGGGGGTACAACGGAGGGGCGGAGGTAGGTCCCGCGTCCCGGGTCTCATCGCTGACTTACCAGATCAAGATGCGGCTTCTAGGACCCATGCTCTGTCTGATACCGCTGAGGATGCGTACACAGTAGTCGTCTGACCAGTCATGTAGCACATACCGGAGCCAGTATACATCCGCTTCGGGTACGGGGTTTTTCTCAAAAAAGTCATGTACAACAAACCGAATTCGACCTGCGGCAAGGGCCGCGGGGTTCTCGCGCGGCCAGACATCATTCTGGGCCTTATCGATGGCCGGGCCACGGTCCTGAAGGACGAACTTCAGGTCAGGGTAGAGATGAGAGAGTTGCAGACAGAAGCCACCTGAGATACATCAGCAACAGCGTCCGCTCGGCCAGAATACAGTTCGACGTCGAGGGCCGAGAATTGGGGGTGATGGCGAGTGGCGCACTATCCATACGGTTGTAGGACAATGCCTCGAATAGAAGAGGGGACTCGGAATGATGGAGCATTGAGAGTTAGGACGAATGAAGACGGAGATAGAGGGCGTCAGACATCGAAAGAGGGGTTCGCCTTACCTACGCCTCCACCAACGTCAACTACAGTAGCCGCTCCGAGAGACGCCCAGGGAAAGTCTGTTCGAGATACACATTAGCATGTTTGTGGTGGACCTGCCACGTAAGCTGTGAGATGAAAAGGCCGTCTGTTCGCTCTGTCGACATTCAAAGCAATTGGTCGGACGTACCGTGTAGGTGAGCTCGACCGAATACTCTGCCGCCGCCGACCATGGCCAAGCTGAAGATGGCGTGTTCTGGCCTCGAAATAGGCTGGCCATCGCCGACCCCACTGCCCACTACCCTACTCAGTTCGGTACCAAACACACCCGGGTACGGCGTCTTGGGGCTGGCTGCAGCGGCGTCACCCCCCTGGTCCCCGGCACCGGGAGCACTAGGGGAGGTGCGTGCGGCGGTATCCGTGTCAGTCGTTCCCTGAACGGCAGCATTGTAACCCTTGTGCAAGTCAGACGCGCTAGTGTTTTCCTCAAGCCAATCCCATCGGGACTTGGAAACACCCAAGGCATCCTGCCATGCCGTCTGGTCAACGGCATAGGATGAACCTTTGACAGAGTCATGAAGAGCTCGTGGAAGATGGTCGGAAGCCGTGTACAGATCAAGGCCACTAGAGAACGAGCTCAGTTACGTGTCATGATACAATATAAGCTTTGTCCGTGCGTGCGGGAGCCGCCGGTCCCTGCAACTTACAACAGGAGGATATAGGCGCGCAGGGGCTCGTTGTCGACGAGCCCTGCAGAAACGGCATTATTGGCGAAGACGTCAGGTTCCACTTCGGTAAAGATATGAATGGAGCACAGGCAGCGCAGTAATCGCGCTGTCGCCGGAAACAAACAACGGGGGCCATGTTAGCCACCATTGTACGAGGTTAGTGGGACAAGGGAAGATGGGGGATGGACGGCAAGTGGGGGAACACTGCAACACATGAATCGCCTTCCCCCTCAGAAGGGCCCAGCGTTTACCAAGTGGGTTGAGACGCGCAACTTACAGAGCTTCCGAGACTCGATGCCGGCTTTGGCGGAGAGGAGATCAATGGGAACACCTCTAGGGGCAGTCTTGGCGAGTAGATCCGGGATGCGTGCATCTGCGGCTATGTGCAGGGCCCGAGCTTCAAAGTACTGAGAAGAAACTTCGAGCAGGCGGTTCTCCGGCTGGCTAATCAGCTCGGTAAGGCTGCCGGTAGCGGCTTGCAGGGCGCGCTGGGCGTTGAAAACGCTCCACGGGGGGAGATCAGAAGGCTCAGTCCCGTTGCCTGTAGCTGTCACAGCGCGACGAGACTCAACCAACTGGGTGATATTGGTCTGGATTAGCTCCCCCAGCTGCAGCAGGTGGTCGGAGACTTCGTCGGCGGTTCGAGTCATGGTTGCTGTCGTTACGTCGTGGGGCGAAGCAGCGAGTGGTGGATGTGCTAAGGTGGCAGCGATATCTATCCGGTCAAGCCGTAGGAGAGATCGAAATCAGTTTGAAACCAGGTATCTTACTCAGTTCTAGAATGACAAGGAACGGGTCGAATATGCAATCGTTTGAGGCAAGCAATGGCGATCTATTCTAGTCTCGACAGCTCGATTTTATGTCCCGTTGAGACCAGCAACCGAATTCCCCGCGCGCGTGACAGATGGACACCTGATAGAGAAGCCAACAACACGATCGCGAGACCGAAACAAGTCTACATGGCTCCGCGGGACCGGAGTATGTCGGCCCTCAGTGTCTGTCTTTGTGGGACCCAGACTTGTAGAAACGCCCCGAGGGGGATGATCGTGTTGTCCGCGTTCATGTTCCGAAGGGGTCCGAGGTGCCTATGAAAATACAATCGGGACTCAGCATTGTGATATGTACGGTCCTACCTTTGGAAGAGTTAATCAAGCTGGCTTACCACCAAAACGAAACCAACAAGCAAGCTAGAACCCACGTAGCTCTCACTCCATCTTTCCACAATCTCTATTACAATGGCGACTAAATCGCCCGCGTACACCTGGGAGAACGGCTTCCGTGAGTTGGATTTATCATCGGCCTCGGAAACTCCCTGGTCTTGGCCTAAGAGCCCTGTCGACGATAATGGGGATCCAGCCGCGGATCGCACGGGCGCCTACGTCACGCCTCCGTCTGTGGACCTTACCACTTCACTTACGCATAACCAGCTCGGCATCAACGTTGTTCGTCACTGGCCCAGCCTTTACGATGGCACCAACAGCCCTCACGGGGCGCCGTCGTGGTGGGCGCCAAAGGAGGAAGTTGACGTCCTCATCTGTGGAGGTAAGCTCTCCCCGTCTTTTGATGGACCGTAAAAGTCTCAGTGCTAACGGACGACATGTGCAGCCGGCCCCAGCGGCCTCCAAGTTGCCGTCAGCCTAGCGAGACAAGGGGTCTCGTTTCGCATCATCGGTATGTTAGCATGGTGATGGCAAAAGTCCTCTTCATGTCATCTATTAGCATCATCAACTTGAGTGCTAATGAAACGGTTACGCTTTCAGACAAGGCTGACACGCCGCTCGTTGCCGGCCGCGCCGATGGTGTGCAGCCCAGGTTTCTCGAAACCATGTCTCAGTGGGGGCTCTCGACAGAGGTTCATGAGGAGGGCCCTCTGATTGAGCGCACTGCCATCTACAAGGACGGCCGTAAGCTCTTGTTCAATCGCTCACACCAGTCAGACTCAAGATATCGTGGCCTGCATATCATCACGCAGGGCCAGCTCGAGCGCATTTATCTGAGGGACTTGGCCAGGCACAAGGTCATTGTGGAGCGGAGCTGCACCGCTGTCGATTATCGGGTGGAGGAGCATGGCGCCGATGGCTCACCTCACACGCATCCGGTGCAGGCTACGTTGAAGAATGCCCACACCGGTAGGGAAACGTCTGTCAGGGCCAAGTTTCTCGTTGGAAGTGACGGCGCTGCCAGCCCGATCCGCAAGTCGCTTGGTATTCCCTTTGACGGCGTCAGCACCGATATCTACTGGGGCATAATGGACTGCGTGTTCGAGTCGGACTATCCGCATGCCTGGGTCTTTGGGTAAGCTGTGAATCTGTCTTTCATTCTCCATCAATAAGGGGAGCAAAGAAGGGCCTTCTCGACACGATCGGTAGCTAAGCATCCACGCACCTTTAGATCTGTCATCAGCTCCAAACACGGCGGCTGTGTCATTATTCCCCGGGAGGATGGCTACATCAGGTATGCCGTTTGTTATCGGTTCACTCCTCTTGCGCCATCAACTCACACAAGATCTCAGGCTATACACACAACTGGACATCTCCTTGGCTGGGCCAATTGCCGCCTCGAGACAAGCCCGTGACCCAACCTTTATCGAGTCTGGGGGTCGGGTCGAGGTGCACTCGATTACGCCCGAAGAAGTCCTCGAGCAGGCCAACCGCATCTTCAACCCTTACAAGCTCAAGTTCGCGGCACCGCTGAGCTGGTTTGCCGTCTGGAAGAGTATGTCCCTTGAAAACAGACTGAAAACTGGAATTCTTTCGCGGGTGTGATGATTCATGTTACCCGAACTGAACTGACACTTCTTCTCATCTGTACAGTCTCCGAGAGAGTGGCTCGCTCATTCTCATCGCCTGATATGAGAGTTCACCTCGTAGGCGACGCAGCGTAAGCCCAATCCGGAACGCACAGTTGGTGCACAATGCAATGCTTTCGGGAGCTGACTCATGCTGACTGGCGGCCTTGTTTCTTGCAATAGCCACGTTCATAGTGTCATGGGCGCCTTTGGCCTCAACGCCTCAATTCTCGACTCTGCCAACCTCGCCTGGAAGCTTGGACTCGCCGCCAAGGGCCAGGCTAAGCACGATGTTCTGCTTCCCACCTACAGCAGTGAGCGCCGCGGCCACGCTGTGCGCATCATTGAGGTCTCTGGCTCGTACCTGCGTTTCGTATGCGGGTCGACGGTGCCGCTACCGAATTTACGGGATGTCGATGGCCTTGACGCGGACCATAGAAACAATGCCGATGCAAATGCAAGATCAGAGCAAGGAAGCAATGGCTCGGGCGACGGTATCCCTTCCAAGCTCGAGGTAGCCGGCGGCGCAACGCCCGACACACAGGCTGTCGTGGCACAGGGCATGGAGGATGATCATCACGGTCCGGGCACCTCCCAGGCCGAAGACCTCGAGTTCCTCGGACAGTTTTTCAAGGCTCATGCGCAGTTCCTCCTCGGCGTGGACTGCCCGTACGCCGAGTCTGCTGCCGTTTCGTCTGCGGGTCTAGATTCCGTCCCCAAAGGCGGCCACCCCCCTGCGATTCGCGTGAGGAGCGGCGTTCGGGCGCCCAACCCCCGCGTCTGCTTATCTCCCACTGAGTCAGGATACCTATACGACAAACTGGCCGGGCCTCCTCGCTTCCACCTGGTCCTTTTTGCCTCTTCGCTGGCGGGCACCGAAGTGCGGCGGCGCGTTGATGCGTTCCTTCGATGTTTGAATGACCCGAAGGGCTTCTATGCCCGTCTCGGTGGGTCGTCCCGCTTCAATGTTGTCGTCATCCTGAAGATGCTACCATTCCAGTGGAGCGGCGCCAACGTGGACCCTGGACTGGCTGCTGTCAGAGACGCGCTGCCGGAGGGCGCGACGGTTGTCTTCGATGACAAGGCGCCTGATGAGGATGCCCATACCGTGTGGGGAGCAAACCATCTGACTGGCGGCGTCGCGGTTATCCGGCCGGACCTGTGGGTTGCTTCAACTTCTTTCCCCGACAAGATGGAAGGTGTATCTGGACTCTTTGAAGGTTTCCTGATCTAGTCGACCACATCCGTGTCCTTGTAGTGTTGTATAGCTCTTTGGATGTGGTGATGATGGCTGCGTTCGTATAGCGAGAAAAAAAAAGATGCTCAGTGTTAAAGGAAATATTGTGATGCTTCTTGAAAATGGGTAGGATGGAGAAAAGCCAGAAAGGCCTCGATGCGCGTCCACGTCAGTCCCCCTAACGAGACACGCGTCAGGGCACCTGGGGCTTTACCAACAAGTCATTTAATGCTGCGCACAGGGCGTTCCCTGTTCAACGTCAGGCGAGATTTCAGCTGTTGTTTCAATCGACACCTACGAGTTGAGATTGCAGCGCTGTGCCCGAGTTTCCCCTTTTTCTGCCTACGACGACGCTCCGACAGCATATTTGAGCTAGATGTTTTACTTGCGAAAGCTGTTTTTGTAGCCTGAGAATGTGCAATCTCGGCTTGGAAATGGGGTTGGTCTGGAAGAGCATCGACTTCAGCGTGGACCAAAGTGGCGGCATCCATCAACGCACTTGTATTGTCATTTCAGATCACGCAATCGGAAAAATAGTCGTATGGATAGACCTGTATAGATATGTACATGAAGTATAATTACTTTATCATCCCAATTTCTGCATCAGGAGCCGCTCCTGACCAGATAAAAAGGGGCTTTGGGATCCAATCATGGACAGCTCCTGTGCCAAGTCTCTTCTTAGCGGAGAGCTGTCGCATGGAGTCCATTTTGATAGTGCCAATCTGAGAAGCATCTATTCAGAGTTTGTGCCTCTGGTGGCATGCTTCAACCCCCGAGGAGATAGAAGCTCAGATGGACGCGAGGAAGCTCAAGGTATCCTGCATGACCAACGGTGCGGTGCGGTGGTACAATAAGGCGTGGCCCGTGTCTTTGTACACCTTGACAACGTGCTCCGAAGCCAGGGGAAATTGGTCGTAGACCCCGTATGGCTGGCTGCCGCACTTTCGCGGGCAAAACGTCGAGTCGTGGTCTCCGATACCCAGGAACACAGGGCCCTCGTACTTCGGAGCCTCCACAAGATGAAAGGAGAACGTGATGGCCATGCCGAGGGTGTCCAGGTCCCTTGTTTCGAAATCCGCCAAAGCCGCTTCTTCCTCAAAGTCCCCGAAGAAACAGGCTACTTGGCGCGCCTGGAGCGTGGGCTGGGTTTGGTAGAAGGGGTCCCTGTCGCCCCAACGTGCGGGGTCCACAACGCTCGCCGTTGTCTGCAACCCAGCCAGGAAGGCGGGATACAACCACTCGCGATCCCAGGTGATGCCTAGGAGGACGAGCGAGTCCGCATCTTCGGGGAACTTGTCGGCGACAGCATTGGCGACGATAGCGCCAATGGAGAAGCCGACAAGGGATATTTTGCTAAAAGACTGACCAAGAAGGTTCTCGGTGCGGATAGACTGGACAATCTGATGGGTCGTCTGGACGAAAAGCTCAGTCTGCACGTCGAAGAGGCCGTCAGGATGGGAGCTATTGCCGCAGCCTAGGAGTGTCGTCAGTAAGACAGTCAAGAAAAGTCGGCCCATTTGTGATGCGAAACGGACAGGCGGAAAAGACCGGGGGGGGGGGGGTAAATACCGATGTAGTCAATGGCCAGGGTCGTATACCCAGCATTCGCCATGAATCTGACCCAGCTGTGTGTCTCGGGCTTGTAAGGGAAGTCCCACATGTGTTTGTTGAAGGTGGCGCCATGCATCAAGAGCTGAAGCGTATCTTTGCGCTCGACACCTGGTGGCGGATCGCATATACGGGCTGACATCTCATAATCGCCATCGACGAGGACCTCGCGTCCAGCCCAGGCATAGAGCGACTCGATATTGTAGTCGTCGAGGGAGAGCTCAGCCTCAACCGTCTTGTTGACTGAAATGGGGATAGTAAAGTCGCGGCACAAGGGGAGGCTGTCCGTAGTGTTGGCCGAGTGGGCCACGCGATCTGGTGGTGTTAGGAGAGAGGGACAAGGTGATTCTGGATCAATTGAGAGAGCACAGAGAACACGAACCAATTTCAACTGGCGTGCCACTGACGACAGCCCTGGCTACGGTGGGTTGAACGCCGAGCAGCAGCCACTGCGCGGAAAGGCTAAGGGCGAAGGCAAGGTAGCGCATTTTGAGGTTGTGTAGATACGGACAATGATGCGATGATTCGAAAGCCCGAGAGCATCAATGTCTGTCATGATGATATACATGGCAACTAGGTCCCAAAAGCTGTCGTCGGTTGCCCCGAACCCCTGCATAGGTGTTCCAGGACCGGAGTACAGAGTGGAGGCTCCCAAGATCCCCTGGGAAATGATGTTCAGGTCCCAGAGGCTCACCACCAGCCGCATGGTAAACCAATTTTGCAAAAGAGTTTCCCTGCCAATCTCATGGCTGGTTTAAAGCTGCCATTAGAAAGGGGACCCTGTGTCGGCTCGATTGAGCACGTTGGACTCACCCACGATCACTCGTTGTACATCACAACTCTTCTCTATTTGTTCACGCTTCCTAAGCGGAGCCCAGCCCTCCTCCGCCGTTGAGCAGAAACTTTTGAATGGCATCTAAGATGATTCGTTTCCTTATCGCTGTGGCTGCTGTCGTTCTTCCAGTCATCGTGGAGGCGCAGCAGGACATTCCCTACCAAGGCTCACCCGTTGCTACGTGTGTAAGTGGTGATGATACTTTCACCGTGCCTTCTGTATTTCTTCAGAATCAATCCGGCTGATACATGACGTATTATTAGTGCTCTGCCCTGGCAACTCAGTTCCCCAATGCGACCTTTGCGCGGGATGACTCAACCTCCTCTGCCTACTACCTTGAAAAAACAGCGTTCTGGTGTAAGAACTGAACGGCATAATCCTCACAATCATCTCTTGCTGTGCTAACTGCTGTGACTTGGGCTCCTCAGCTGCTACCGCTTGGCTCAGCCCATCCTGTGTCTTCCTCCCTAGTAGCACCACCGAGGTGTCGACAGCTGTCTCTCTTTTCAACGATCATGACTGCCCCTTCGCCATCCGCGGCGGCGGACACAGCGCAAATCGAGGGGCCGCCAACATCGACAACGGCATCCTTGTCAGCATGCGCAACATCCGAGACGTAGCCTTCTCCGCCGACAACACAACTGTCACTACAGGCATGGGAAACACCTGGTCCCAGCTCTACGCCATCATTGAGCCTCTGGGCTATATGGTGGTTGGCGGCCGCTTTGCTACCGTCGGGACTGGCCTAGCTCTGGGTGCTGGCTTCTCTTACTTCATCAACGATAAGGGTCTGGCTGTCGACAACGTGGTCGGTCATCGTGTGGTGCTCGCGAACGGGACCGTCGTCGAGACAAGTAAGCAGGCGTATGCAGACCTCTTTTGGGCACTCAAGGGTGGCTCCAATAACTTTGGCGTTGTCACCCACATTACTCTTGAGACAATCCCGACAGCTGGCATATACGGCGGCAGGGTCACATATCCTGAAGACCAGCTGGCATCTTTACAGAAGCTTACGTACCAGTATCAGGTCGACACCTCTGTTACCAACAGAGATGTACATGTCCTGCCAACCTATGTCTACGATGGTGCCTCCAATACCACCTTTGGCTTTTCGCCCATTGTCTACACCAAGCCCGCCAGTGCCCTACCACCGTCGCTGCAGCCCTGGCTTGACATCCCCCATTCCAATTCGACCATCAAAAACAGGTCGTATTATGACTTATCATCGGAGCTGGTCGCCGGATTTCCAGATGGGCTTGTGTATGTTGAGCGTTTTCGAAAGAAATCCACTACACGCATCCTGGTCCACTAACAATATTTGACCCGCAGACAAGTCCACTACACCTTTACCGTTTACCCCTCCGAGGCCTATCTGGCGTACATACTGGCAAAGTTCTCTGAATTCTGCTCCAGCTTCGCTCATATTCAGGGTTTGGCCGGACTCCACACTGTCATGCCAATTCCGCCGCGAGCTATTAACAAGGCTGGCAAGACCAATCCCTTGGGTCTGGACAGGGCCAAACCAGGGAAGAGTCTATCTGGTGAGTGGCGGTATTGTTGCCAGCCGAATGCCGCTGGTATGGGAACGTTTGGCTAACACAAAGCCACTCCCGACGCAGTCTTCTATATCGGCCTACAGTTTGATCTTGAGAGTGACGTCGGAAAGGTCTTTCCGGCTTGGGGCGTGTTTATTCGCACGCTCCAAGCGGAAGCCAAATTACAGAACGTCCTGTTCCCTTACATGTACGGAAGCGGCACCGGCTTGGCCCTGTACTCTACCTGCTGACAAAATGCTAACTTTTGCCGTCTCGATAGCATGCTAACATACGCAGATGGCAGCCAGCAGGTAATTGCGTCGTATGGCGATAAAAACGTAGAGCGCTTGCAGACTATTCAGCGCAAGTACGATCCGACTCTGGTCTTCCAAAGGCTCGTCACTGGTGGACACAAGGTTCCCCTGTATCCGTTCTTTTGATAAAGAAGAACTTGATGAAGCTATTGCTTGTCTTTCGTATATATTGAAGGCTTCAAAACATGGGCTTCATGTTAGGCATCCAGGAAAGGATATAACACCCTCTTCATTCTGAGAACCCGTCGCATAACTACGATATTTTCAGCAGAGTTTCAATATGTGTTAGAATGGACCCTATAATAAAATGGGGCATCCTAGTCACGGTGAACTCCCCTCGTTGAAGCCATACGAAGCTTCGAATATTCTTAACAGTGCTGTGGTGAAACTCCTCATTGTTGTAATTAAGACTGTCAGCGAAGTCCGAGCTCATGCGCCCCCGGTGTTTCACTCCAGGATTCTGGACTTATGAAGTCCGAACGATACGAAACTTTCAAATGATTCTCAGTGATCTTGTTTAAGATTGATTAATATGCGTAGATTGATCGGTAACGATAGCAATGAATCGACTTGATCAGAAAATTCAAGATGCCTTCAAAGTGTCAAATCAGCAGTCAATCACGAGGCTCTAGGATAAGAACATATCTGAAACTGACCTTCCGCAATCAGAGGGGGACACATTTGGTGTCTCGAACCCTCTAGACCATCCCCTGGTCGAATCTTTCTGAATACTTCATAGATGCCTTCTGACGTTGGACAGGAATCAAGATAACAACAGCAGAGGAGTTCATCGAAGCACAGCGACGACTATGGTGCACCCACACCAGCATCACGCCCTTGGCCTTGAAAGAATTGATGACGCGTAAATCGAAATCCTCTGTCTATGTGCAATCAAGGGCGGACTGCCTCGAGCGACCCCTTGATGCCGAGTCAGTCCCTCAGTGTGGGCGTTCGTTCTAATGCAAGCCAGTCGCTGTTGACTCGGTGTTTGGCGTGTCAGCAACATCAGTAGCACTGGGCGTCTCGCCTCCTGCCCAGAGCTTTCTAGAGTGTCGAAAGCCTTTGTCGTCCAAATGCTGTTTATGCAACCGCAAAAGTGGAAGATTTCATGTAGCTGTAATTGCAGTGTATCATTCCATTCCTGTGAGACTTGTCATAAAATCGTTATCCTAGGCTTCTCCGCAAACACTGCACAGGCGCGCTGATCTTCCGTAGAGTCGTCGTAGAGTCGTCAACAGCGGCGCCCACCCATTCTTCCCATCCCACCCCTCCGCGGGCCTGGGCCGTACATGCCGCCTCCGCCTCCTCCGTGATGAACATGGTGAACGACCCTGACCGGCCGGCCGACCATGATTGGTCGCGGGCCAAGTACAACAGGTCTCGGTGCGACCATGACTGGGCCGTGGTGTCTGGAGCTTCCGAAGCACATTGTGGTGTAAGTTTGGAACCAAGCTGTTCTTTTATTGCGGGGTTTGATGTGGTGCAAGTCCGGGTTTGGTCCGGTTGACTTGAATATGAGACGTTTTGAGTGGTATTGATAATGGTGAAATGTTCTGCTGGGTGTGTTGTCGTCTGCCACCAGGATGATCTCGACGATGGAAGCTGAGGCCTTCTTATATGCAATTTCAGTCTTGATTCCGTTCTCAGCTCGAGCTAAATGTTCGGACCTCGTCACGGGAAGCCCGAAGCTAATGTCACGCTGGCAGTCACACCACTTGCAGTCGATAGCATCGATGGGGTGTTAGCGGCGGCGCCGACCACCGCCTATCGCAAAAACGGCGCCGCCGTGTACTAGTTGTGTAAACTCAACACTCCACTGAGGCTTCGTGTGGAGAACGCTTAGTCCAGATGCATCACTCCTCGAGGCACCGCCAAGGAAGTCTCGTGATGAATGTCCGATAGGTGTCGAGTGCTTGGTTTGCGGAAGTGCTTCGGCGGTCTCTTCGCTCAAGAAGGCTTCGCCAGGTTCACAAGAGACATACACATTGATTGCACCTAAAGAGTATGTGATGGCCGCCATGAAGCTCTGTATTCGATATGGTCCCCTAGTCTACCGGGCCGGATGCGCAACGCAATGCAAACATAGGTACGTCATATTAAGCCCAATTGATCTCGGTACGACTCAGCTACTGAACGCACTGTGGCTGTGCCTCGGTAGGCCTGAGGGCCTGGCAGCTCAGCCCCACTTGGCCACAGTAGTGACGCCCATGCTGATATCGTCGTCTCAAGATGCCGAAGCATAGGTTTACTGTATATCTCACCAGCCAGGAGTAATATTGGAGCATGCTACTTGAAAAGGGCGTCTGTGCATATATCCATTTTGGGTGTGTTAGACAGCGCAAGGTTGTAGGCAGGACGCTGCACGAAAGCTTGCCGCTTGTTCAAGAAATATTGCGTCAGGGCACTCGTCGCTTTCAATAGACCAAGCCGAAGGAGGTGTTTGCAAGGCCTACAAGGAAGAGAGTCTAAGAGCTGATTTTTTAAAAAGAGAAAATGTTAATTGAGACTTTCGACGTGGCGACTCCTACATGTCATATTTTATTGCCTTTATATCGAAGTTATCTAAAAGGATTGAATTTAAATCACCCCTATCAAGAATGATGTAGATTCTATGAGCGTTAACACAAAGGATACTGACAGTTGGAGCTCTCGCCTCTACTAGTCGCCGAAATGGGATTTTGAACTCAGGCTGAACGCTAAGCCAAAGACTCAGCTTAATGAGAAGACAGAGGGCTGGGTTCACGGGCGTATATCCAGGACATGGCTTGTTCCGCAATTGCAAGTGTGACTAACGAAATGTCTATACCCCAGTTCTGGCACGCTGAAGCTCTCGTAATCCAAGGTATGGAATCTTTTCAAGAAACGATGACGGAAAAGCGCATGAATCACGTATGCGAGATGACTGCTAATTCATTTTGATTGTCGATTGGATGAATGAAGAAGAAACGAGAGCAGATTGTTGGCGCATGGAAATAGAGTAAAACTTCCAGGGCCTTGTGGCGAAAAGAGCGGAGAGCTCACTCGGATCTTGCGCTACGGTTCAAAATTCGTGTTCCCACTGGTTCAGCATCACGACTGCAGCCTGACCGCCTGTTCAAAGTTTGATGCTCGGTTGCATATACCTGGCCCGTACTAGATTAATGACTAAACAACTGACGCTGGGACTGACCTCAATCTGGGGCATCTCGTCAATCATATGAAATAATCTTCAAAGGTCTCTGGTGCTTAAGGATTCACGTGATTTGATTCGGACGAAGAGTTAGAATGCTTAAAAACAAGCAATAAGCAAACCTCAAGGATGGCCGAAGACATGGATGTTTCAGGTGCATTGAATCTACATGCAAACACGTATGTACCACGGACAGAATCGTAAACAGCCACAGAGATGTTAGTGTGACAGATAACGATCCCGTTCTTATCAGGTTCTGTGGGAGCAATGTTTGTTTACAATTTCTTTGCCAAATACGCCAGCGTGCCGACAGACGGCGGCAGTTTCAGGCATTTGCATTTGTGTTTTCAACTGCAAACAGATGGGCTCTTTCGCGAAGTATATCTTTATAAGACAAACAGATCAGCAATGTCCCAGACTCGCCACGATTTGTGGCTCTGTACGGTAACTAAAGGGTAGGCAAAGTGTCAACCAGTCCCTTGTATTGCTATTACAATGAAAGTGGCCTTTAAGACGTGTGAAGCCAGCGTATTGATAAAATCGACATAACTTGGTATTTGAAACCTGTCTCGAAATAGTTCTTATTGCAGCAGATCACTGTGCCTAGCAAGCAATACAGCATTCCAATCTCAGTCCACTCTCCTTGCGTGACGATCAAGAACAGCAATGAAAGCTCTGACGCAGACAGACTGATGCACTTTGCCAGATGGCTAATCGAATTGATTGTTTGACAACGGACGTCAGATTCAAGTTGAATAAAGTCATTGCTCCTATTACTGCTCAAACGCACCAAGGATCAGGGCTCTGAAGATGCGCGTCTGACGTCTGTGGATCTTCCGTTGCTCACTTTACAATCGTGTCGAAGCAGCCCGGTATAGGCCACCTGTTTTTCGAATGCGACGTTGTCTATGATCCTGCGCTATGCAGCGTATGAACAGAACGCACGTGCTATGACTTGATGCCGCGTCGCTTGACTTGCCCAGGCAAAGGGAACATGCGGAGTCCAATATCGGACGATTGGCCCGTGTTGCCCGAAGCCCAAGGTTATGTTCATGGTACTTTACCCCGCATTGCGGCCGGCATCAAAGTGGCTCAGTGGTGAACTGTTTCTAACGTTCGGCGCGGCGTTCTGCCTTCCTCCGAACGACATACCATTTTAAGAGTAATGGCGTCATTTTACGTCCACATAAGAGCATGCTTTACGTGGGGGCCCGGTGTGAAGAATATCAAGGCAGAACCATCTCTAGTGACTGAGTCGACTGCCGAGTCACGTCAAGACATGGGTATGTGATGTGATCTCGAGCTAGCTTGGAAGATCGACAGTAAAATGGTGTGGTCAAGCTCACAAAATTCAAGGATAATAGTTACAAGGACAAGCTCATCTCCAAATCTTACATTTCAAATGTAACCAAAATTGCCCAGCAAAACATTACCACTGTCATTCCAACCATCTCACAGTTCGACGGCGATGTAGGCGCACCGACGCTGTGAGGGGCTGCAATCGTGATGGCTTCCTGCCACATGATCGCAGAATATTAGATCATGTAGATAACAGAAATCGAATACTAGTAGTCCTGGCAACCTAAGGCAGTGAGTTGTCTTCTCCAGGTGATATATGCCGCTATCCACGTGTTCTAGAGCTCACCCCCGCGAGCTTACCCTGAAGATATCTTGACCTGCCGAAGAAACCCGCAACGGTCTAGGGTCGATCAGGTGCGGTACCGAAACGACAGTCAAAGATACATTATCCAATTTGAACTCGACCTACAACGAACCATACGAGTCGTTCAATGTGGCGCAATCCTGGGGCACTGTGATGCGAGACTAACTTGGACGCAGATGTTTAGGGGTTCCGGAGATTTCGGATCGTCGCTCAAATACACTAGTAAACTTTGTGTCTAGGAGTGCCTCTCCGCTTTGCATTTGACCTCTCCAACTCAGGCTGAAGTGGTGTGTCGGGCTAACAATGCCGAAGGACACTCGCGTTCGTTTCAAATGAATGTCTGTGGATGGAGCATTTTCCAGGGACTTGGGCCAGGTAATCTGCCATGCCAAACTTTGCTCCAAGGCTGGCATCTAAAACTGGCATTATTCCCTCCCCAATTACGCCCCAGGTCTTCTCTCTGACCTCTCAACCGGAACTGGTATAGAAAGAGTCAAAGTCAAAGAAAACAGCCCCATTTACGTCGGAGACGAAGTCGTCATGTCTGAGCATAGTACGAGTCATATCAAAGACAAACAGGGTCAGGTCGATCATGGTTTTGCGCAGTCGATCCAACCACATACACTGGGGCCTCTGATTCCGAAGTCTTTGCCTCCAGCAGCTGTAGGACCCTCCACTTTCCTTGTTGAACAATTTGAGCAATATGCATCCTGTCATGATAGCTAATCACTCTTCAACAGACAGCTCTTCCTATTGGAGCCTTTGCGACGACATTGACAACACTTTCTCTCAGCTTGATGGAATGGCGTGGAGTAACCATCACCAATGTTTACGTCGGCAACTTCTTCTTCATCGCAGCTCTGGGACTACTTATCTCAGCTCAGTGGGAACTCTCCGTTGGTAACGGGTTCTCTTACACCGTCTACAGCGCTTTTGGTACGCATCAATGCTTGCCCCTTATGCATATGTATGTCCGATACTGACGTGTGAGCCTGAAGCTCTGTTCTATGCGGGATACGCGGCGATATTGACTCCGTCTTTTGGGATTGCTGATGCATACGGAGATGACGTTGCGCAGTTCAACAACGCGCTCGGTTTCTTCATGATCCGTAAGTCTAATGCAAATAATCTCGATTCAGATCAATACCAGTAATGCAGAAGAGTGGCTGACTTCACCTTTGATCTAGTTTGGGCCGTCTTCGTATTGACATTCCTTATCGCTTCACTGCCCTCCAACTTAGTCTTCATAGCCATTTTCGCCCTGGTAGACCTGGGTTTCATACTCGTCGCTGCAAGCTACTTCGCTGCTGCGGATGGCAGTCATTCGGCGTCGATTGCCTTGAAGAAAGCATCCGGAGTGTTTTGCTTTCTTGCCGGGCTTGTTGGCTGG
This sequence comes from Verticillium nonalfalfae, assembly GCF_003724135.2. Taxonomy (NCBI): domain Eukaryota; kingdom Fungi; phylum Ascomycota; class Sordariomycetes; order Glomerellales; family Plectosphaerellaceae; genus Verticillium; species Verticillium nonalfalfae. The sequence continues at coordinate 116,247 of NW_021167257.1, read as the reverse complement.
TAAGATACTATTTATCTCTGATTTAAATAGAACATGCTAACCACATGATTCAGGTACTTGACTCTCCACCTGCTGATTAAAGATGATTTGTACGAGCTCCCCCTGGGAGACACATCAGGCTACTTTCCCAAGACACGCAAGAGAAACTAAGCATCAGCGGTGCTGTGACCCTAGACCACGCATTCATCACTGCTTAAATAGGCAAACTGCTTGCATACATTGGTGTGAAACGTTAGATTATCAGAGATAGTTTGACCTGGCTTGGAGTCGGTATGCTTCGTGACGACCAAGTCATGGCTCGTTTCGATCCAAGCCACGACTACAATTTTTCATGTGCATCATGACCCAGCGTATGGCCTTGACAGTAAAAATTGTTGCGTTGACCATCAAATGCCTGTTTTGTGAAGGAGTCTTGAGCCGAAGACTGGCGGTGCTATTGCAGCTTTGGCCCACGATCACATCATGCGATTGTGGTAATGTCGCCATCACCATCCTTGTCAGCACCTTTCCAGACCCCTGGTTGAATACCGAGGCCACCAACCAATTCCAAACTCTCGACTCCTTCTGTTTGGCCGGCAATCGGCATACACTCGCCTACCCCCCACGCATCTTTGATCAAGGGTCGAAGAATCTACTGAGCGCCTACAGGTTGACATGCTGCACTCCTGCAGCCAGGTACAATACGGGGCCCGTCCCAGATTAGCCTCTCATCCACCCCTCCTCACCCCGCATGCATGACCGACTGGCTCAAGGACCATGGGTGACAGAGTCAAACTTCAATAAAGAGCTTGTAGCTAGTACTTTGGTTTGTGATATACATTCTGACTCCATCGTAGCGCGAATGGCATCAGTGCTCCGATTAGGTCGGTTCATGTGTCAGAAAGATAGGGACGCGTCACGCCACTCTGGTTGCGCAATACGTGCCTGACGATCACGCGCAAGTATCACGGCAGCTACGACAGCTTCAAGCCGAGCTTCTGGTCCTGTATAAGTAGCTAGTGACGAACTCATGTAATCACCTTTGGACCATCGAGCACTGGAGCGCACAACGACTACATACAAGTACTTTTTACCCATCAGCAGTCTAGTCCGCACTCACATACAACTCTGACGTTCAAGATGGCCACCAATGGTGCTCGGTCTACTGACCCAGCGGTCTATGATGAGTACAAGATCACCTGGGCTAAGCAACCTACATCGGAGACCGAATGGGTTCAGAGAGCCAAGGACGTCGCAGCTGTCCTTGCGAAGGATGCTGGCGACCGTGAGCGAGAGAACAAAGCTCCTCATGCTGAAGTGGCACTACTGAAGCATGCTGGCCTCTTGAAAGTGCTCGGTCTGGAGAAGTATGGCGGTGGTGGTCAGCCGTGGAGTATTGGCTACAAGGTGATACGCGAGGTTGCCAAGGGTGATGGGTGAGTGCACATCTTGTCTTGGAATACAAACTATGGAATCGTGATCTAACTCACTCAGCTCTCTGGGTATGCTTCTCGGCTACCATCTACTCTGGTCAACCACCGCCAATGTTGTCGGCACACCTGAGCAGGCCGACCGTGTGCAAGACCTGATCATCTCCAATAACTACTTCGTTGGTGGAGCTGTAAACCCTCGGGACAGTGATTTGAAGATCACGTCTGATGGCGATAACATCGTATTTGACGGTTTCAAGTTCTTCAATACGGGCGGTGTCGTCTCTGACTTGACGGTGCTCGAGGGCGTGTACGAGGACACTACCAACCACATCTTTGCGCTTGTCAAGACGCAGCAACCTGGAATCCAGTTTTCCCACGACTGGGATAACGTTGGTCTACGCTTGACGGAATCTGGAAGCGTCAAGATCGAGAAGGTCAGCGCTCCATGGGCTGATGCCCTTGGTTGGGACGTCGAGAAGAAAGTCCCAGCCGAACCGCTCACCATACCATTCGCAACACTGTTGCTTCCGACGTAAGCCTTGCCGTTTAGTTCGTGTCCAGATTGTTCATGAAGCTGACCTATTTCATACAGAATTCAGCTCGTCTTCAGCAACTTCTACCTTGGCATTGCCTGGGGTGCCCTGCACGAGGCTAAGGCCTACACAAATAAGTCGACTCGAGCCTGGCCGTTCGGTGGCGATGTAAGTCTCTCCCGCGCCGTTCAATGGTGTCTCAAGAACTCCAACCCTTCATAGCCTTCAGACACTAACATCATCAAGAATAAGGAAAAGGCGCAGGACGAATTCTACATCCTCTCGACATACGGCAACCTCTTCGCTCATCTACGTGCCGCCACTGCTCTTGCCGACCAGGCTGGTCTAGAGATCAACTCTGTTTATCAGCATTCTGGTGACATAACTACGCGATCCAAGCTCACCGCCGAAGCTCGTGGTGAGGCTGCGGAATGGGTGGCCAGCGTAAAGGTGGCAGCCACTGATATCGGCCTGAGGGTAACATCCGGGGTCTTTGAAGTCACTGGCTCCAAGTCTACCCAGAGGAAGGTCGCACTCGATCGGTTCTGGAGGGATATCAGGACACACTCATTGCATGATCCCGTGGCGTACAAGAACCGTGAGCTCGGACGCTACGTCCTACTTGGGGAGATCCCGGAGCCTACCTGGTACACTTAAATATCTCGACTATAGCGCACTAGCGTCCCTTCAGATATCCAATTGCACTAAAATATGCAGTCTGACAGCATGGTCGTACTTGGTCTTCCACCTCTCGTTGTAATTTCATACTCGCGATGAATTTCAATGCGGTGATCGACTTGTCAGCCTTTTTGATGCCGCTTTCCCCTTCCCCCGTATCCCTTTGCAGTCAGCAACTTCGCCGTTACAGGTAATCCAGGGGCTCCCTAAGTCAAGCGGCTCACACAGGCACATTCATCGTGGCGTTGCTTACAGCCACTGGCACAACATACCCCTTTTCCAATAGTTGAATGATCAGCATCAATGTCGAAGAGCCGATACTTGAGGTACACAGATCAGTCACCTGCAATCAGAGTAAAGGGCATCTCGTAATTCCCTCTCACTTCATCAAGCTAATGTCAAATTGCTTACGCCTTCAGCAAGCCAAAGGATGTGTTACACTGTATACAATGTGTGGGATCTAAATGTACAAAAGGGCTCAAAAATATGGACAACTGAATCTGACTTGGAGACATCCTTGACGCTCAAAGCTCTGATATGAGAGGAAGGACCAAAATTGTTCAGCACTTGCCGGCCTTACTAGGCTCGCAGTCGCCGTTCGCCTTGTCGCAACCCTCGTAGGCCTGGCACTCGGTCTTGGGGAAGCAGTTGTTCGAGTAGGTAGCCTTGTCGCCGAGGTTGGGGTTGATGCCCATAAGCTCGCCGCCGTTGACGGCCGTGACACCCTCCATGTGAACGGTGCGGGCACAGTTGCCCTTGCAGTTGCCGCAAGAACGGTACACTTTGCCATAGTCCTCGGCGTAGAAGTTGGTAACGTGCACTGTTCCGCAGCCGTTGTGCTGGATGATCTTATCAGCAGCTCCGTAGGCTCCGCCTCCGACGATTGTAGCTAGACCATCACCCTTGATCGAGATAGCGTCTAATTTGATCAGCATCACGTCGTGGAAGCACTGAGTTCAGGTGGGAGACCAACCTTCGCAAACGTTCTCGAACCAGACAAATTCGAGGTTGCAGGAGCCCTTGCAGTAGACACCTTCCTTCTGGTCGGCACCAATGATGACGTTCTTCAGGGTGGCGCCGTCCTCAAGGACGAAGACCGTGTCCTTCTCGCCTTTATGTTGTAAGTGAGTGCCTCCACCATTCGGCTGCCCGAGAATACTCACCACCTTCGCTCTGACCATCGCAGGGCTGACCACGGTCATAGCGGACCCACTCGGCATCGAAGACCTCACCGGCCTTGATGTACTGGGGGGCATCAAGTGACTTGGTGTCGGTAGCCTTCGGGATTCCACCTTCGTAGCCAAGGCAGGCCATGGTAGCCGGAACGGCAGCGAGCAGAGAAATAATCTTAGAGGGGTACATCTTGAATGTTGATTCTTGTCGAGATTTTGAAAAGTTGGTAAAAGTCTTCTAAACCGCTCGACGGCAATATGTTTGGAGAATGGTAAATATGACAGAAAATCACAATGAAATGGGTAAGTTGAGTGAAAGACTCCTGGTCGATGCTGATGATGAGCGAAGGAAATAAAAAACGTTTACTGGGAGGGTTCTCAGCTGCTCTTATGTTGTCTTTGGACTCTATCGCCGCGTTGTTACATCTCGTTGACCGAGCCCCAGAACGACGCTGGCCGAGTATAACGCTGCACCGCAATCAGAAAACCCTGTATGCCCTGCAATCTACGAGATGGAGATTTGTGGATAATCGCCGCATGAAGTTTCGATTTGAGTAAGCAGAAGCAATGATCAGTTCCATGACTTGCCCAGTCTGTAGCGCCCAATGCTGATCAGAGACGGAGGATATCCCAGAGAAGCTCCGCTCACGAACGGGGAGGGCTTGGCCCCTCACGAGGTAAATCCCTGAGCATCTTCGTGGGGCTGCGGGCCACGCTTGATTGGGTTTCGATCTACAGACAACAGCGGGTAGATCGAATGGTTCGGAAACCTATTGCATCTGATTCTTGGAAAATCACCGGAGATGAGCATGGAAGCACTGACAGTTGCACTACGCCAAGGCTCTGGCACCCACTGTGAGCGTAGCTCGGGGGTGGCTGTGCAGGCTCAACATGAAGCACTGGTGAGGACATACAGGTAGGCCAGCCGCTGACAGGGTCTTGGCGCCTCCCACGTGGTAAGTTGGCATACGGGGAAACGCAAGCAACATCCTTATCCTGTGAAAATCACAAAGCGATTGTTGGTGGATGGTTCGCTTTGTGATCGGATGATACATTTATGGGGAAGATCTCAGGGGCATGAGTTCCAGAGGGCGCAGTCCAAATTCTCCCCAATGGAGCAATATTGGCCATGCCAAGAGGGGGACATCACCTTACCAGTGGGTCATGACGGCTCTCGTCGAGTGATGGATTACTATACGAGTGCCGTTTATACGCGTGGCGGGTTTCCACCTGCTGAAAGCGCTGAAAGCGCTGAAAGCGCTGAAAGCGCTGAAGACGAAGAAAGAAGAGACAAGTCCTCGGAGACTAAACAATCGGAATCAAAGCTTGCCGAGTAGCGATGAAGCCCCGGATGAGATGAGCAGCGCTCGGAGCGATGACACTGAGAGTAAAATAATTTGTCGGACTTCTTTAGGGCCCGTAGCCGCCTCAGTAAGGCAAGCCAGGTTGGAAATCACAACATTTCATCCGATTTGTGCGCATGGTTACATTTCCGGTAGCGGGCTCGAATCACACACAGACAGAAGGTTATGCGAGCAGCTTGCCTCATCGGCTGGTGGCAATGCGCTTCTTTACAGCCTTGCAGGCACTTATCATGGCACAAGGTGTGTCGACGGTGTAAAAGCTGTTCTCTTCAGTGACACTTGTGTCGGCTGCACATCATGGCGTATTTGCTACGGAAAGCAAGGAGTTGCTGGCTTCTCTCTTCTTGCTTGAAGTCAAAGCTTATCGGGACTCCATGCGCTGGGGTGCCAGTGTCGCAAATCGACTTGGAGTCTCAATGATAACAACTCGAGGGCCTCTGTGGGACACAATGAGGCGTGATACCTCCATCGTAATTTGCAAATATAAGTAGTAAACAGTCAAAAAACTTTCGCTCTACTTCGCATAACACCTTGCGATCTGTTATATTCACCTCCCACAGCCAACCTTGAGTGCCTCACCTCAGCTTGGCTCAACCTTTTCGAGACTGAGATCACGTCACGGCAATATAATTGTAATGTAAAGGGATTAAGTATTAAATTTACTCCAAATCCAACCTTTTGGTTCATTATAAATCATTGCTCCGTCTCATCGTATCTAGACTCTACACTTCTTCTGATCATTTTTAATCCCTATGGGTAGTGACGTGCTGCAAATACCCCCTCTCCTCATCTAACATGCCGCACCGACTCATATGGCGATACAGCCCCTCGTCACCGTCACGGTGGCGTGCATGTCCCTTCGCAATAATGGCAAAGCTGTCGCGCATGCATAGCTCGTACACGGCTGTGGCAAGCAGCGTGGCGGGCACATTGACGAGCATGCCAATGGGTGCGTACGCGTGGTCTGTGAAGGCCTCGCGTCCCCAGAAGATGGCTGCGACCATGCGTGGACCGAGATCCCTCGCGAGGTTCGTGCTGAGGGTCAGGCTGCCGAAGCCCCAGATCATGCTGGCGTAGGCAATTCCGATGACGAAGGGCAGGCCGGCCGGCTGGATGAAGGGGTTTGCGGGGTCGAGGGCGGCCCAGATGGCAAGGCCAATGAAGGCGTCCGAGAAGAACTCTGCGGCAAAGACATAGCCAAGGGTCTGATCATCGTGGGGCATGGGCGCGAGACAAGATGCTGGCGAACCACCGCCGACGAGGGGCTTGCCGGCGGCTATCAGTTCGTCGGTGATGTGCTGAAATTTGGTGTAATACATGCAGACGACAAGGAGGGCGGCGGTAAAGCCACCGAGGATCTGCGAGAAGATGTAGTAGGGAACCTTGCGCCAGGGGAAATCCTGCCAAAAAGCCATGGCGAGGGTGATGGCCGGGTTAAAGTGGCCGCCCGAGGTGGGACCGCAGGTGATGACGGCAATGGCGACACCGACAGCAAACGCCCATCCGATCTGGAAGATGGATCCGAAGGCAGTGACGCCGAGGTCGTCGGATTGGTGGAGGGTGAAGCTGGTGATAGAGGAGATGCCGCAGAGAACAAAGATGAAGACACCAATCGCTTCAGCGATGCATTCCCGAAGCCATGTCGGACGTCGACTCTCGAACCTGAGACGTCGCTCCGAGATGGGTCTATAGGTGGGTTCCGAGCGCTTCAGCCATCGAGCCGCAGCGTTGGTCAAGTCGGTCTCTGTGGCATCGTGATCGTGATCGTGGTCATGGCCATGGCCATTGTGATCGACCGCTGTGGGGATCGTCGAAAGAGGTATCAGGGTGTGGGCACTGTCGGTCCTGGGGAATTTCCAAGACGCCGTCGCATTGAGAGGAAGGTGTTCCATGGAATCATCCATGTCTGGCGCAAAGTGATGGTGCGCTGGTAGTGGTGGGGTTGGTGGCGATGTTATGCTCGCCATGATAGTGTCTCAGGTCAATTGATTGTGGAAGTGATTGTAGGGATTTGATTGACGCTGTGTCGTTCGATTAGTGTACAAATGTACTGAAGTGGTTGAATGTTGAAGAGACCGTACACATAGAGGGCCCATATTACCCTGCACCTTCATGCTTTTATTCTGTTCGTCTGCGGGGATTTCCAGACTGAACCCGTTCATCGTCGTCCGTAGAATCATACCACCCTGTGTCAGCACAGAGATGCTTCAGGCTAATGAATCGTCGGCCCAGCCCGTGTTGCTGGCGCCTTCTAGGGGCTATGCCCATGCCTCTCTGTTAGATGCAGAGGCTTCGAAGCACGTCCGAGGACGAAAAAGTCACGGCACTTTCAGGGGGTCATTAGCCCAAAAGCAGCGCCCAGAAGCCTGGAGCGGCCTAACCAGTGGGCGTGACGGCCCCCGTTTCCGGGCTGGCTAATGTTGATTAGGCCGTGCTAGGGGGGCCCGGTTCTGGAGACTCCGGGTCTCCCTCCCGCTTCTTAGGCTCGCTCAGCATCTTTTTTTAGGGCTGTTTTACGGCGAGGACCGTAGGCAATACGCCAGATCACGCTTTTCCCGGGCGTCTGCGAGCGTGGTGTGATTCTCGTCTAGGGCGGCCGCGAGCACGTTCCAGGCCGCTGCCAATCAAACTGAACAGCCATGGAGGACCGCATCGCCTGCGTGTCAATTTCGCGATAACGGATGGTACCGACAGAAGGATCAATTGAGGCTCAGTGAGGCTCAACCATGACGCACAATAGGCTTGTGAAACGTGGTGGTGGACCGCTCAAGCGCTGTCGTCGGCGTTGATTCTTGATACTGTATCCTGACCAGTCTGACCTTTCGTGAACGCGACCGATTCTCAATGGCGCCCGCTCAACAACGAGCCGATTCTGGGCTATGAGCACGAGGCGCTGGAAAGCAAGGAAAGGTGGGTTAAGGAGGTACCCTGAATCGACTGAAGATAATTGCTGAGGTGATTGAACACGAAATGGCATTTGCGAATGATGAACGCACCAGAAGCTGCCTTGGTCTCGTGTCAAAAGCTGGTGGCGGCACTTGGCAGTGGTGCATCTATCCTGGCAGCCTGGATACCGTTTGGGGCTGGTGGTCCCGACTGAGAGTCAAGATGCGCAGCAGATGCGAATCATCAAGTACCGCGACAACTGAGGAACCTCAGGTTGTCGGCAGATTTCCCTAGCCCTCTGCGACGACTTGGGAAGAGGCTGGATTGATGTAGGTTTTCAGGAGTAGGCTGTCTGTCCACAACCCTGATCAAAACCTACCAGGCCCGTTTGAGGTAGCCTTTCATGAGATGCGATGCGAGCACTTGATCCAGGCTATGATACTGGGAAACGCTGTGAGTACGCTACACTCCAGATTTGGCAGTTCAATTCACCAGGGCTGCTGCTGCGATGACCAGCGACCAAATTCCCGCGGACGCATTGATGGCGACGCCTGGAGCGCTGCTAGAGTGCAACAGCTTTGAAATCAGCTATCACGTGATGGGCTTCACGAGCGTGAAGGGCTGGATGCAAATGAGCCCTTCCTTGTTCAGCTGGTCCCGTTGCATCTTTCCAACAGTCGCTGCGAGGTGTTTCAACCGCGCTGAGGCTTTCAGAAGGCAGCTTGACCGTGGGTCGCATCGGACATTGCCATTAGAGTCATCAGCCAAACGCCGCCGCTAGATAGCACAGTGGCTCGAGTCCATCCGGCGATGGCGCGACTCGCGGGCGCATGAAAAGACCGCAGGCGGAGGCCCACCCGACTGACCAAAAAACTCTTTCAGGGCCCTTGGTCCATGCTACATAATTACGCTCTCAATCTCCAATTTCGTCAACAAGCAACCTGCCTGCCCGGCTAGCTCAATCGGTAGAGCGTGAGACTCTTAATCTCAAGGTTGGGGGTTCGAGCCCCCCGTTGGGCTCAATTCCTGACGCATCTCGCAAGCATCTTCTTTTTGTCGTTTGTCGTTTTGCCTACTAGGCTTCCAGGCTGCAGGTGCGTCAGAACGCCGATTTGAACAATATCGCATGGTTGATTTAATACGGCTTGACACATAGAGAATGTTGTCTATTTCATCCGAACGATGAGGGTAATGCTGGTGGAGGAAGGGACTTTTTGCTGCTTCACCACGACCTCCCTCCACCTGTGGCGCTTTGAAACCGCCAAATCCAAAGGATCGCAGTCGTCTTTGGTTTCTGAATCATTGTTTGGTCTACTATCTTCAGTTGAGGTCTGCTATCTGCCGACTGGTCCTGGCCTGCGTCCGTCTACCTAAGCAATCCACGCATAGTAGGGCAAACCGAGATGAGGCTGACATTGGTCACGATCTCGGAGGCCGGCGTGGAAACCCGCGCGAGACGAGATTTGTTTAGTATCACTCATGAAATTGGTGTTAGGTACGGAAATGTAGATCCACGGCTCCCAAGTTGGAATATCTGCCGAGACCGATACACTCGCGGTAGATCGGACAAAGGGAGGTTTGCGCGATGTCGCCCAAGTCGGTTCCTGGCCGTGTCGTGATGAACACATACTTGACAAGGGAAACGATTCCATGTCCCAGACCCTTCCTTGCGTTTCGTTGCTGCATTTTGAACTTTACTAAGAACACACCACTTTCACCAAACACACAGTATATGGTCCCGACCTCAAATTTTTTTCACACTTTTCCAGGGATGGACAAACATGGAGGGGCCCTACAGCAATATCGGTTTCAGGCTCGCGATCAAGTGATCAAGGTGCCCTCGTAGCTTGCAATCTATTCCTCCTGGTATTATCTCTTGCGGGCATCCTTTCACGTCGATTAGAAAGGAGGGTTTGGATTTCAGTATGGGAAATCCAGGGTTTTCCTGTGATGATGGACTTGTCTACCCAACTACCGTTTTATTCCAATGAAGCAACAACTGTGAGCCTATTCATTTCCTACAAATGACAATTACACCGAAAATGCCTTTGCGACGTATTTCTTCTGAAGGATTGATCGATTCCAATCGGAGCTCATCACTGGAAGCCTATCACATATCAACATGCAAAGACTCAGTGGGATGTAGTTGAAAGCACGCAGCGAGACAATCAAGCAGGCGAAGCTTGGCGGTGTCCACGCCGGCGGTGCCACGTGAGCACCTATTATCCGACATGTTTTCTGGGACCATCTTCTTGGCCGCAGGCGGAGATGAATTTCGCCATCTCCATGCTTGTGCCGCCGCGCTGGCTTCTAACGCCGACGCCACCTCATTGTCCCCGACCCTAAGTCCTGTCGACGTGCTCTCGTGAAAGAAAGCAATGGCAGAATCCGTAACATAGCAGCAATAGTACTAACCCCTCTGTTGACAAGGGCATCTGAGAGGCTTGGAATGGTGTTGATACGTGCATGCTTCACGGGACAAGGCAAGGCTTACGACAACCTGGAGACATCGGTCCTCCAATCACGGCTTTTGTCTCATCATTCAGCCATTCCAGGTCCCACAGGGGGGGCAGTTGTAGACTTTTCGCCTCAATGAATGCCTTCGATGTGACCTCAGATCTGCCAATCTTGGCTGGAGCTTTGAGGGTTTTGCTACTGTCAAGCGTACGACTCTGTGACAAGATACATCGAGAGCGTGCCGGAAAAGCGAGATTGAACACCGAGTTCCTCGGAAATGCGGTGTACCTACCTCTGTACCTCGGGCGGTTCTGCTCATGCCCGGAGGCGGAGACCCGACGCTAGTTGGCGGGGGAAAAGATTATGGGCAAACCCCCCGGGGCGCGGGCCCGAGCGGCTCAATCGCGGAGGTGCGAATATCCCAAGACCGACGACGACGACGGCGTGGTCTGATTAGTGGAGGATAATTCAACCATCTTGGGCTCTTGGCTGGAGAAACAGTAATGCTGGGCGTGAGTACCCCATGGGGGCTCTCCACCATTGATAGTTCTTGTTTGATCTTGGCTCGCGACCTAAAAATGCCTGGAGCCCACCTAGCACCGTGGTGCTCAACAGCCAAGCTCGTTTGCCAATGCATGCCAATGCTTGACCATGCACCCAACGACTCCATTTCTCACGCTTGCGCCGCATTACCCATGGACTGAATTTCGCGTGGACAACCCATTTGCTGGCTCAAGTGGTGGGATCGGCATTGCTTTTATCCCCAACTGTCGTCCACATACTGTCAGACGACGTAGCATTATCGGCGGGTATAAAGGGCGGCTGCCGACCGAATTGTGTGTCATGTTTTCGATACCATGCCTCGTCAGATCCTGTACCCGCAGTATCCGAATAGCCTGACCAACTCATTACGCTACATTATCTGAGCTTTGAAACACCTGGTCGACTTTCATCGCGGTTGCACGAACACCTCGAGCCGCCATCATGGGTCTCATGCAGAAGATCGTCAGGAATGACGCCATGAAAGAGGACCCCCCCGAGATTTACGGATGGAGGGCTTTTGCTCTTGCTTGCTCGGTATGTGTTCGGAAATCATTCCCTGCTGCGGTGTGGTAGACGAGCAGACGGAGCGGGAGCGCAGATGACACAGAGCTGTCGGTTGTGTGCTGCCGCCGGGTGTGCTTTGTCTGAACACCGGCTAGCTACAGACGTATCCTCGCTCTCTAGACTGACCCCACTGCAGGCTTGTTTCGGCGGCTTGATTTTTGGAGTCGACACCGGTGCCATTGGTGGTGTTTTGAGAATGCCCGAGTTCCAGGAGTAGGTTGACTCCCGAGCTGTTGAGTCAATGGCCACAAGCTTACACATGCACCCTGCAGCCTGTACCGACTGAGCCCCGAGTACGCCACTGATAACCAGCGCGCCAACTTGAGTGCCAACATTGTCAGCACGCTCCAGGCCGGATGTTTCCTTGGCGCCCTTCTCGCGGCTCACGCTGCTGACCGCTTCGGCCGCCGACCCGTCCTCATCTGGGGTGCCGGTGGTATCTCTCTCATTGGTGTGATTCTGCAGGCTGCGGCTTCCGGTCATCTCGCACCCATGTACATTGGCAGGTAAGAAGACAGGACTCTATATTGTGGTGGCGGTCCTAGGCGAGTAACTATACTAACAATTGCAGGTTCGTTTCTGGCTTCGGCACTGGCTTTGCGTCCATGGTCAACCCTCTCTACGTTGCCGAGAACGCTCCTCGTGCGATTCGTGGTGGTCTTACCGGCATCTACCAGCTCTTCATCGTTTTCGGTATCTTTTTGGCTTACTGGATCAACTATGGCTGCATCCAGCACATTTCTGGTCAGGCTCGTTTCCTCATCCCACTGGTCTTCCAAGCGATCCCTCCTCTGCTTTTGATGATCAGCATGTGGCTTTGCAACGAAAGCCCTCGCCATCTCGCCAAACAGGATCGTTGGGAAGAGGCCATGTCGGTTCTGTCCACGATCCGCGCCCTACCCCCCACTCACCCCTACGTCGCCAATGAGTTCGCCGCCATCAAGGCTTCGATCGAGGAAGAGAACCTTCTTCTTGACGGCACAACCTGGTGGTCTCTGCAGCGCGAGATGTGGACGATTCCCGCCAACAGACGCCGCGCCATCATCAGTATCCTTCTCATGTTCTTCCAGCAAATGACCGGTATGTTCGAGTACAACCTTTTCTAGTGTTCAGGCTGACTGAGACCTATCAGGCACGAACGCCATCAACTACTACGCGCCCATGATCTTCAACAGTCTCGGTGTCAGGGGCGAGTCGAACGAGCTCTTTGCCACAGGTATGTGTTGAGCTCAGCAGTTTTACGCCTTTTTCTTCTTGCTAATCAACTGCAATACAGGTATCTACGGTCTCGTGAAGCTCATTGCCGTCATTGTCTTCCTCATCTTCGTCGCCGACTCTCTTGGCCGCCGCCGCTCTCTCATCTGGACCGGTATCGCCATGTCTGGAATGATGCTTTACATCGCCATCTTCATCCGCGTCACACAGCCTGACCCCAATTCTGAAGAGGACGTGTCTGCCGCCGGCTACGTTGCCCTCGTCTGCATTTTCCTGTTTGCCTCTCTCTTCCAGTTCGGATGGGGCCCCGTTTGCTGGATCTACGTTTCTGAGATTGCGACCACCCGTCTCCGTGCCACCAACGTCTCCTACGCCGCCGCCACGCAGTGGCTGTTCAACTTTGTGGTCTCGAGGGCCGTGCCGCCCATGCTCGTCAACCTGGGAGTCGGCGGCTTCGGCACCTACATCTTCTTCGCCGGCTGGTGTGTGGTCATGGTTGTCTTCTGCTGGTTCTTCATCCCCGAGACCAAGGGTCTCAGCCTTGAGTCAATGAACGAGTTGTTCGGCATGACCGAGCCTCTCAGGGCCAAGGACAACGAGACGGCTTCGGTTGACAACGGATCACGGAGCGACCGGAAGGAGATCAGTGAGACGCCTACTGTTGCTCAGGTTGACCAAGCTGAGACGCCTGGAAACAACACTCGGGCTCTGTAAATGCTAGCAAGTTTGACTACATGGCTAGGGGAGCATTGACTGTTTGCATCAGTCTCCGGTATATCAGAATAGGGACGAGATCGAGTTTGTGCTGGGTTGATTTTCGTAGCACATACGACTCGTCCGTCATTGAAGAATATTACCAAGGTGTTCTAATACGAAGACAATCGTACGAAACTGTCAGTCGTGATGACCATAATTGACTGTGTCCTTGGTTGAGGGCGAGTAAAGCCTGTTGTTGTGTGTTGAAATTGGCTCGACGAGCATGGAACGCTCGATAAAGAGGCTCACTGCAGGCTGCCCGCTCTTGGCGACCAGCACCCAATAGAGCTCTCGCTGTGGGCAAAGCCGGCTGCTCAGATGATTTTGCACGACGTGAGACGAGGCACAAGTGGCAGAACACGCATCAAGTTGGACCTCTCAGCACGCTCCATTCATAACACGTTCAAGATGATCCCCTATTTTTAAGGTCCCCCATGCGCCCGATCAGATGCCGCAGATTCCTCAGCCCCCGGTCCGCACCACTCGTTGAAGACCCTTCTGATGGCCTCGACAGTCCATACACCTCCGTCGGCCGCCCTACATCCCCAATTAGTACAACGTGACACGGCGGCGGCCCCCGAACGTAATACTCACGGATATTGCCCGCCCCGCCAATGCCGTATCCCCGTAGCTGCTGATCCCGCACGGCAAACTCCCGAGCCTCCTCCTCCGTGTCACTCGTCTGTGACAGCTCCTCGTCCTCCCCGCTGCGCTTCCCCTCGAGACTCCCGCCCGTCCTGCCAGACGCCTGCGCCGCAGCCTTGCCCGATAGGTTCGCCGTAGATATGCTCTTGACGAGCGCCAGCTTGCCCTGTATGCGCACCCTGTGCCTTCGTTTTCTCGTCGGCAGCAACTGGCTCGTTTCGGGGTCGAGGGCCTCGAGGGGGATGTCTGCGGGGGCGGCGGCGGTGGCGGAGGCGGCGTCGTCGAAGGAGGCGCGGCGAGGACGTTGGTTCGGCAGCGGCGCGAGCGCGGCGAGCTCGTCGAGGACGGATGGGAGGGGCGGTGGGGGCGTGTACGGTTGCGAGCGCATCGTGCGGGCGTTCGGGGCGGCCCTTCGGGTGTGTGGGTGGACTGCTTGTTTCGGCTGCGGGCGCTCTTTCAACGACGAGCCGGGGTGGAGGGGGGGATGGCTACGAGACGGATCGACGACAGGCTACAGGAGATGCGACGGGCTGCAATTGAAGAGAGAAAGAAGAAGAAGACGAAGAAGAGGCTGAAGGAGAGAATACGATCTGTCAGATCGGAGGACCGCGAAAGAGGACGTAGTCTAGATAAACGGCATCACCTACTAGCACAATCAGGGGCTTCGCCGCTGGGGGCATGTCATCTAACGGGCCGTTATGGCGTCGGGGAATACCCCTGCAGGCAGAAGAAAGCAACGCGGGCAAGGTTGTGCTGATGGACTGGTGGATGGCCGATATGGGCACAAGGTTGGGGAGCAATTACTCAATCGGTTCGCGTGCCGAGTAACGTGGGGGCTCTGATAAGAGGCCATATGTCAGGGGTACATCGAGTAATTCTCATGACAGGTTCGTCTTGAGATCCAAAAGTAGTTGACCAAGTGAAGGTCCAAACGTCTTGCGCGATGTGAGAATTTCAAATATCAGCTGTCATGACGGGAGACAGTGTTTCTGGGAGGGCCGGACTGCACGAGGCGCGATTTTGGCTTGTAGGAGCTGAGTCCCCCTGTATCACACCAAGACACCAACCCTTGAATGTCGTTTAGTGGGGATATTATGAGACTTGATGTCTTGAATTGCTTGACAGTATCAATCTCAATTCAACCTGTAGGAAGTCATGCGCAGTCATTATTGTGCAGCGTCAAAATCCTCCGAATGGGGGCGCAGCTGTTGATGGTAGGCTTACCTCTGTCTCAGCACCACCGCGGGGCCAATGGGGATATCAACTCACGAAAAGCAACGACGAACGTGAAAGACGGTGTTGTAAACTATTACGAGTGTAAGCCGACTTCATTCAGTAGGCTAAAGCTATTGCAATTAGATTGCGTTGATGCATCTTGCTCTGTGCCCCGTTCAACCCAGCCCAACTCAAGACAACCGTGATGCCGCCCACTCAGCTCACAATCGTGCTCAGTAAGCCAGAAATGCAATGCGCTACCTGAGATCCATGGAGTCCCTCGCCGATAAAAGCGCCAGGAAACCTCGTCCAGGGCTATCGCCGATGTAGATAACCTTTCTCGTCATGATCCGCGAGTTCTTTGGTGACGCGCTTAGTTTGTGCCTGATTCCGCACTAGGCATCATCCATCTGTCGATGCATTTCGTTTCACAGCTTCTCCCACCCCCTTGCTATCAAGAAAAAGTTGGTTTTGAATCCTTTGAGGCCACTGGAGCCGCAAATGTCGTAGTCAAGGCGACTCTTCAGTTTACCAAGTTCCCGGGCGATCGCTGGAGGAAACAAGTTGGCGAGGAGGTGTTTCTTGATCCTGGGGAACTCCACTCTCTCGAACTGAGCGATCCGTCCAGTCATTTCGAGACCTAACATTTTTCCAGACGCAAACTGTTTGATGAGGTGCTGCGCTATAAATTTGGCGGCTTGTATGTTGTAATATAGCACCTGGTCCATGACGAACTGGTCGTGGCACCGGATCAAGTCGTTGATGGCCACGCTTCCATCTCGAGGGGCCGCGAGATCACTCAATGCAATCTTGACGTAGCTGCCATTTACAACGGTCGCGTAGTTGAATTGCACGTGGGTGCCGTTTGGAGCGTCACCGCCCGCCAAGGACGCGTGTCCGTACACATCACGCCCATCTTTTCGCCGTTAGGCTTTTGCGCAACCATAAAATTTCTACCCCTAAGTCATTCATGACTCACCGTGTGTCTTGCCTATTGGAAGGAAGTATCCTTGCTGAAGGACATACGCGAATGTCTCTTTGGTCAAAGTGCCGATTGTTGTGATGTCTCGGATCTCTAAGAACAGGGGCCGTTCTTCAACAGGTTTGTCAGAGGTCCAGCCGTTGTCAAAGGTCAGCCCGAGCAGAAAGTCTACCACGGTAGGGGCAGGCATTCCAGTCATGCCAAGCAGCCCTGTGCACTGTACCACGATTCCTCGTAAAGTCAGGAGCTCGGAGTTTGTGAGCTGATTCAGGTGCTCAATGTGCCGCGGGTTGGCAAGTAATGCCTCTTGTTCCTGATTGGCTGACAGGAAAAGCTTGATTCGCTTGCTTCGGTGTAGCAGTTCTTGCTCTATGCCAGAGACGTGTCTGGATATGGGAGCTGACATTGTGGCAAAAGAAGTGCGTTGGTGTGTCTTACCGACTTGATAGACTGTGCATGCGTTGGGCTGTCGGAAATGAAGGTTCAGAGGAGGCCGGCTTGAGTAGCCGCGAGATGGTGGTGAAATGAGAGTTAATGAAGGTACCTAGGTTGCATCAGGTGAATATCGGACCTGCCGCTTTGGCGGTTACTTGGCATCTGAGTAACTAATGAAGGAAGGAAGGAAGTGTAACTGCCTTATTCCAGCTGATGACTATCGAGCATGACTGCTCCAATAACTACAAGTTGGAAGAGAGGCTAGGTGAACTGGCTTCAGTAGCATTATTTATTAACTGAATTTAGGATCCACGAAGAAGACACATGATACCAAGAAGTCTCATGCGTAAAGCTACCCTTCTGAGGATATTCAGCCTAAAGCCGCGCTCAATATAGCCTCATATTGAGATGATATGCTGGATGACCGTCGCAAGTGCTTTTCGCACAAGCAATCACTGAAATTTCCCTAGAGGCGCAACTATCTCAGGCCGCTCGCTCCATCACGACCGTGCCGTTAGGCTCTTGGTCGGCTTCCACAACTTCAGTATTGTCAGTGGGAAAAAATCATTTGCTAGTATAAGGAATGGCCATGACTGTAGAATACGATGAATATTGTCAAGTATTCCGCATGGGAAAAGCTTCGAAGAACCCTCTGCGAGATTTCAGGACATTTAGTCCCACGTCAAGGACCGTGTACACAGAACACACGCTACCCGCCTCGCCAACCATATTGGGAGTCCCATCGGGGATGAAATGTCTTTTGATAAATGCCGAGTCCCTGAAACGGCCAAATCGTGGAATCCATTTGTGTAGTGTCGATTCCCGAGCTGCGAGCTTTCGAACGTACTCGCGGCCTTCGTATTTGACTTGCTAAATATTAAGATAAAGTGCTCGGTCTAGCAAGAAGCGCTCGCGGGCGCGACGCAGGGAACTGGTCGGGACATGGTAGCCTCGCCCCTTGAATATGGCTAAGGAGCGTTTCACCCAACGTCCATCGACCATAGTTCCGACTTGGAAATGTGGGATTCTTTCTTCAGCGAAGCAGTTGTGAGTTGACACGTACAGTGCATACGCGCATGCGGTTTTCGAAGCTTTTCGCGATGTATTAGTTGTGTTCCATTGCGGAGTGAATTGGCTGTGACTTACATATTGTTTCGCCAACTTCTAAGAGGTATTTGTGTTCGGATGCGCGTTCAGGATCGGATTCGATCATGTCACACAGCAACGTCTCATCAATTTCCCTGTTCAGCGGTTCCCCAACTAGTTTCCAAGATGTCCATCTCTCATCGAAGATTGTTGCGAGAATGTGATCGACAACTTCCTGGTCTGGATGTGAGCTACCGCCAAGTGCAGTTGAGCATTCCACGACGATAATTGAGAAGCTCGGAGTCCCTGAGTTGGTGCAACCCCTCAATGCCTTGTTGACGCTGGTGCCCTTCGTCTTCTACCTCGTCAGCTGATGCGAAAAGCTTGATTCGCTTGCGGCCGCCTTCCTCGTCTATATCAGACAACTCGAACTCCTTTTTTATCCCCGGCGGCATCATTCTGTCGGCGTAAGCTGAGTAACGGCGTTTCGTGAAAGCTGCAAGTACGTCTTTATGGGTGTGATCAAGTGCGGGAATCAGTATGGCCTAGGAAGGGAATGACGGTTTCCAGGGGCGAAGACAGGTCAATAGATATACAGGCGGCTCCCCTTTTCAGCATCCATATGGGCGATTGTCGGAAGGAATTTCAATTACGCGAAACACATCTTCTTGGTGCTTCTCTGAAGCCTGACTGCCGCCGTTTCTTTGAGGTGACGGTACGAGGACGGTGTCTCTGTTTCAGGACCTCCTGCCAGCGTTTTCGAGACCCCTTTAGAAAGAACCTAGAAGCTGCGGAACGGCGCAAACAAAGCACTGCGCACATTCGGGACGGTTCGATGTAGGACGTCGACGCAGAAAACAGTCGTCCGAGTTCCGGGTCTGACATCCATTCGGCCATATCTCATCTGGACAGCTGCAGTATAATGTTCAGCAAGGGTTACCTGGGTAGTCAGCACATCCCGGTGCCTATTTGGAAGGACCTCAAAAACGGAGACATGCGTCAGTGCTTGCTGTAGAGCAGAGTGAAGAGGTCTTCCACGCGTGGTCCTCCACACGTTCTCACAGTCCTTAATCCGAATCAGCTCACATCTTCTATGGCTCCGCAGAGCCACTTGGCACTAGAAGAGCGGCTTGGGCTATCTATTTGAAGAAGAGCCAACATATCAGGCGGCGCTGCGGAGCCGCCAAGCAGGGGGTCAGTCAGGGGCTAGGGGTTACGAGAAATGTATACATATAGACTATAGGGGGTCTCTAAGCTTGAGCTGTCCCAAAATGTCTTGGCATGTGTATGATCTTCTGACCTGACCTCTCCCATCCACCAACATGAATGGTTTTCGTGGATCTTGCAGTAGTTGATCTCTTCACCAGCACACAGAGTGGTCCCGGCCCGACCTGGTTGGTGGGCGAATCTCTGAGGCAGGTGGCATCTCTGGATGAATGGTCTGGTCCAGTGCTGGATTGCTGACATGCGCCATTGGTTCGAATATTGTGGTATTCGTAATCGAGGCACTCTTGTCGCCGTCACATCCATCCTTGGACAATGGGAGCTCAGTAGACGTGTAGTACACCATGAGCCGTCGCTATTTCCCCAGCACGGCCTTCTCCAGCCGAGTTTGGTCGCAAGCTGATGCTGCTCATTCAGCACTAAGCTGAGTCGTACGGGGTCACGATCAAATGCAACGTACTTTCCCTGTGTACAAACCTTGCCTCCGTCTGGAGGGCGGGCTATCTCTTTCTCCAGGATCTTTCCAATTGTTCCACCATGATAACCGTCATCGCTGATTCCAGTCGTTCATTCCCCGAAACTGGTGGATCCACACGACGAATACAGCCATGTTGACAGTGATGGGCTTGCCGCACTTCAGTGTCGGACAGTATCTTCTCTTCAACCTACCTACATTGGGACAGCATAACATGGTGTTCCTCGATGCGGTGCACGGCAGCCTCTCAACCATGTGATGTCAAGTTAGAATCCAACACCGCCGCCGCTATGCCTCGTTCTCAGCTATCTATCTGACACGAATCGGAGCGAAAAGGGCAGCCCATACATATGTTTGTCTTTCGCAATGTAAGTAGATAAATGCATCCACCCAAGCAAGACCAGACTACATCAGGCAGCCACGAGCGGATGCTGAGGTTACGCTAATGAGGAGAGTGAGAGAGCAACATACCCACCACAGCTGACCGCTGGACCCAGGGGGAGTGGGGCGTGGCGGGTCTGCCGTATCCCCCAATTCCAAGTCGTTCTCATTCACGAACCCTCGCGACATCAAAGCCAGGTAATAGTCCATCCCCGGCTCCGTGCCCTACGCAGATATTCTAACGGCTTTCCCCCACCTTTAGGTCATTCCCCACTGCCTTCCTTTGTGCTTCGAGCTGTACGTCTGCCTGAGCCCTCGACAGAATCCGAATGGCTTCTCCGCCTCCGACGCCAGGACGTGCTATTCGAACACTCGTCCTTCTTGTTGTTAAAGCGAGATACCACAAGCTCTTGCGACGATTCTGGAGAAAGCAGCCTGGCCTTCTCCATATCTTCAATATCTGCATCAAGACCAAACCAGACGAGAACCTAACCGAAGCCCACGCCATGCGATTTGTCGCCAGCCATACCTCCATCCCCGTGCCGAAGGTTTATTACGCCTTCACCTATAAAGGGGACTCATACATCGTCATGCGCCATATCAAAGGACAGATGGCAGGGTATGGCTGGCCAAGCCGTACAGAGGAATCGAAAACGCGAATTCTGGACCAGCTACGCCGTATGATCACGGAGCTTCGCTCGGTCCCTCCTCCCGAAGGGCAAGGCGTCAGCAGCATCGATGGTGGGCCTTTCTATGACTGTCGTCTGCCATCCCGGCTCTACTGGGGCCCGTACGGCACTGTACGCGAGTTCCATGAAGCGCTCGTCGACGGCCTGAATTTGGATGCTGACTACACGCTCGCTGCCGACCTTTCCGAGCTATTCGAGTTCTATCGGCAATCAGGGAACGAACTCGTCTTAACTCACGGTGATCTAAGCAGCCTGAATATCCTGGTCCGGGGGGACACCGTTGTAGGAATTGTGGATTGGGAGACGGCAGGATGGTTCCCGGTATACTGGGAATACACCTGTGCGAAGTATGTCAATCCTCAGAATCCATTCTGGGCAGACCCAGTCGATCGGTTTCTAGTGCCCATGCCGGACGAGTTGAGGATGGAAACCATTAGACGCAAGTAGTTTGGTGACTTCTGACAAATTCATTTCAATTCTCCCTGCGTCCGTCTTCTAAGGTAGGCCCTAGGTAACAATCCGGCACAGTCAAGGCACTCGCTCAATCCCGTCGAGCATATCCCAAGTCGCAGCTTTGCTCTGGTCGTAGTCTCCCAGTCCGTCAAAACGATGGGCCGCCTTCTCCAGCGCGACATACCACATCGCAACATCTCGAATCGAGTCCCAGCTGGTGTTTTCAGGAACTCTCAACGCCCTCTTCTCCTGCAGAGCTGTCTCGACGGCCTCTTTCACCCACGCCACGCAATTCCATCCCCCACCCTCAGGTCGAATTGGGATGTCTCTCCAGATGGACTCGAGCCTAATGCCGACGCGCTGTCAGCATCCTTTTGGTAATCTACGCTCAGGACACAGGACGTTCAGCTACGTTCCCCGCAAGAAACAGCATGTAGCACCTCTCCAGGCAGGCTGTGTCGGCCAGTCTACCTAGCTGACACGGGCACGCCCTAAATCCTTGAGATTGCCCTTTCGGATCGTGGAAGGCGTAGTCCCAGCGGGCTAACTCTATCATATAGGCCTGTATTACAAAGTAGGTGCGTAATCCCCTACCTTTATTCCATTGCCTGCGGACTACCTACGTATAGGAGACCTCTTCACTCTGCTCCAAATATCGCTCTTACATATCATACCATAGTTCGAGGGGATCATCCTGCCTATGTAGCGACCCTGGGAAGTCAGTAGCTATTCCCTTCACGCCTTGCGAGACTCCCTGAGCATTGTTTGATGTACGACGCAGCCTTCACAGGTCCCAGAGCTGAACCCATGACCACGCCAAAAGAAGGTTCATCAAATTAACAATATATCTATCCATCCCATAAATCGTCACATGCATATGCGCCCATCACGCCGCGAGACTGGCTCGTACCCACCTACCACAGCTTGATCCCAAACCGGTTTCCCCTCTTCTTCGGCTGCCGACTCGCCAAGCTCTGCCCCGTCCCGGGCCGGTCATCGAAGCTGTCCATGCTCGGTGCCCTCGCCATGGTCCACGACTGCTGCTGCGACGGCCCCAGTGGACGGCCCTGCGGGCCAGGCTGGATGGTCACC
This sequence comes from Verticillium nonalfalfae, assembly GCF_003724135.2. Taxonomy (NCBI): domain Eukaryota; kingdom Fungi; phylum Ascomycota; class Sordariomycetes; order Glomerellales; family Plectosphaerellaceae; genus Verticillium; species Verticillium nonalfalfae. The sequence continues at coordinate 93,990 of NW_021167257.1, read as the reverse complement.
TGCTGCGGCTCGCCCCTCTGCAGCGTTTGCTGGGATGCGAGCTGCCCCGGCGCCGCCGCCGAGAAATCACCGCGCAGCGCCCTCTCAACGTCGGCGTGCTGGCGCTCATAGTCGTCGTGGCGACCGCGGGCGTCAACAAAGCGGTCCTCGGCCTGGCGGCGGCGCTCGGTGAGGATGCGCAGCTCGTCGTCGAGCTGCGCCATGTCGGCTTCGGCGTCGGCCATGAGGGCGCGGTACTCCTTCATCTTCTTCTCGAGGGGTTGCAGGACGCTCTGGTTGATGCCGGGGCTGCTGAGGCGGGAGATTTCCGAAGCCTGCTGCAGGGCGGGGGCCGAAAGGTGCTGCTGCTGCTGCGACGGCAGAGGTGGGCTGCGACGGCCGTCGGGGGCGTTTGTGCGGGGGGAGCCGCCGTGGGAGGGCCCGCGCGGGGACCCGTTGGGGATCTGCTGGCCGGGTCCAGGAGGAGGGGCACCGTAGCCCGTGGGGGTAGGGGCAGCACCACCAGAAGCAGACGTGCGACGGGCTTGACGCTCGGCGCGACGACGGGCATCGGCGGGGGGGCCGCGCATCGGGGCGCCGCGGTCGTCCATGGCTTCGTCGCTAAGGTAGGAGGGAGGCCGTCCCTGGGCTTGGGGGCCAGAGGACGAGGGGAGACTGGCGTGTTTGGCACGGGCTTGCATAGCGTCAACGGCGGCCATGGACGAGGGGCGGCCGCTGCTGCGTTGCGGCGCAGATCCGCGCTTGGGACTCGCTCTCGAGGGCGACGGCGGCTCGTCGCTGCCGCTGTAGAAATGGACTTCGCCCTGGTGGTCGAGGAGGGGCGAGCGAGGGCGACGATAACGTGGGTTGGCGCCGTTGCCACCGCGGGTCTGGCGCTGCGGGGACGAGGCGAAGGACTCTGGTTCAAAGGCGGGCTGGGGGTTGTACTGTGTTTGCGCACGCGTGGCCATTGTGTGGCGGCGATGTGGTGTGGTGTGCTGCTTGTTCAATGCGACGGCATGGGCTGATGGATGGAAACAGACAGGAATGGAGAGAACAAGATAAGAATGAAAGAAGCGAGGGTCGAGGAGCAGGCGAAGACATGGGCTTCTTGAACCTGTTTGCTGGAGATGGCTGGAGGGTGGCTGGGGTGCCGATGGATTGATGGAGCGATGGATGGCGATGAGGCTGGAGTGCTTTCTTTTGAGGCAGGGAGTACCTGACTACCTGCCGGAGGTGCCTGCCCAAGTGTCTAGGTGCCTGACGCTTCGCTGGCAGTACCTGCCTTTCCTCTGGCAGAAGGCGCCCAGTGCTTGATTCGTGGCGACGATGGAGGCAGCAGGTGGCAGGGGCCAGGGGGCGGGGCAGGTGCTAGGAGACAGGCGGCAGGTGGCTGGGGATCCACTTGCCGGACCCCGCCCATCCAGGGGGGGCACCTTCCGACAGACCCAACCACCGGTGCCATGACTGCATCATGAGCTAGACATCTGTAGGACCTCATCTATGCGACATGATTGTTCGTTATTCGGATACTGCCAGGGATGGCCTGAACGTGGAGCTTGACAGATGATTGCTGGGGAGCCAGCTCGCTGACCTCTGGCAATCTGTAGTCTGCCGTCTGCCGTCTGCAACCCTGGATGGAAGGCAGAGTACCAAGATGGACTTCCCCTCGGACTCCGAAGCTGCAGGACCATATCATCATCCGAAACAAATCATTCTTTTGATAGGTGGCTGGTAAGATTACCGTTTCTTCTTCATGTCGCTGATGTGAACAGGGATATCGTATGAATTCGAGGAGAGTTCGCAACTAAGGGCTACCCCAAACGAAGCTGCAAGAGCAAAGAATACCCCGAGATCACCAGAAGCGACATGTCAACCCCGGGATGACCAAGATAGCGACGGCATATTCGAAGCACTAGCATGGAGCCAGACAAACTCTGCTACACCACCGCTAATATGCTCCAATACGTACCTACAGCCAGATCCCCAATACATGACCGTTGCCATCACCCCGTCGTCCCGATCGGCCCGTACCGAATATCCGAAAACGTCACCTTGGCCTGCCCTTGTCAGTACACGTCGACACCCACTCAGCGAATCACCTACGTGCGGGTTTTCCGCCACCGTCTGCGCCGGATACCCCCTGTTCGCCGGACACGGCCCCCTCAGCGCACCGGGCCGACCGGCGGCGTCGACCGGGTACAGCGAGTCGAGCCAGAGCATGTTGGCGTAGGCGTCGTGCGTGATGGACATGACCATGACCCACTGGCCCGCGAGCGCCCGCTTCGTCGACGACCACCCGCCAACCTCGGCGTAGCGGTTGCGCTCCCCAAACGCCGACGCCTGGCTGTCGCAAAAGTCGTCTGAGATGGCATTGCCCTGCACGCCGAACGCCTGGCTGGTCGGCGTGTCGATGGGCTCGCCGGCCTGGATGAAGGATTGCGAGACATGGTCCTCGTGAAACCGCGTAATGACGCTACCCAGTCAGCTTCTCTCTGTTTCCTCTCACTGAGTCCCGAAGATAACTCACGTAAATTTGGCCCCGCTGTCGAGCGTCTTGCCCTGCCCATAAAAGTGCGTGTTGCCCAGCCGGTACGGGCTCGCGCCGCAGCCGTCGGTATCGCAGCCATGCGGGAAAATGTCGTCCGAGAACCCGCGTGGGCACCGGCTGTCCTGGCACGTGTGAAAGTTGGGGTTAATGCAAGGATGCGCCGAGACGACGTACGACGCCGAATTGCTCTGCCAAACGCCTATCTCGGCACAGCAGGCCCCAACGGCGCCGCGTCCGAGCTCAAGATCTGTGTACCCCGGCGCCCATCCCTCCATGTTGGCCCGGCCATCAACAAACTTGATGCTCTGGCTGCACTCCGCGTCGCAGTAGCCCGTGCCGTACCGCGCGCCGGCGGCGTTCTTGCCGCGCCCGCGCCCGCCGTCCGCCTCCATCTTGACAAAGTACAGCGCCCCCTTGAGCCCGCACCCTAGCGTGCCGACCTCGACGTCAACGCGCACCTCGCGCCCGAGCAGCTCGAACATGCGATACTGGCCACCCGGCGCCAGCAGGAAGACGCGGTTCTCGACGTTGCGCCCAAAGGCAGAATGCGTGACGTACCGTAGCGACGCGCGGCCGCCCGCGGTCGTGATGCCGTGCGTCGAGGCGTACTCGGCGCCCTCGATGGCGCAGCGTTCGGCACACGCTGTGCCGCTGTTGAGGTTATAGCAGATATCTGTCCAGTCGCCGTCGAGGAAGCACGTGTGCGCCGAGGTCGTCTCGTGTGTCCAGCGCCAGTTGGCATCGAGCGTCAGCGCGTCGGTGACAGGCGTGCACGATTCGGTGGTGCAGTTGGACCAGGTGAGAGCGGGGGGGACTTCGGGGACAAGCGTGCCGATTTGTTGGGAGAGGGCTAGAGGGAGCCCGAGGAGGGTCAAGGGGAGGAGGAACATGATGGCCAGCTTTTGTTGGGGTGTGTTTTCATGGTGGTCGAATGGTGCATTGGGGATTCTGGTGCTGGATTTATATGTTCCTAGTTGGATTCGATCCTGCCTACCTCAATATCGTCGAGCAGGTATTCCCTATCTGGAATGAAAACGTGACCACGAACAACCATCAGGTGGCTGCGGCAAAGCACTGCTTGCAGATGGCATTAAATTCGAATCCTTCAGAGCAAGGACCTGGTCGAACCACTGCTTGCTTAGCAAACTAGCAAGTCCATCGCAAAGGGAGTGGTCTGACTTACATGCGTGCAACTTATAGTATACCTCTTCAACAACTTCGATCGAGTGCATGCTGCAGTCAGCTTGACGATGCAGAATTTCCATTCTCGAACAAACAGGTGATCACGAGCGCCGTGAAGTCAGATCCACAGCTTGAACGATCTCCCCTACGAAGTTCCAAATGCAGCCAGCTTGCCAGTGGTTGGTCTGCACGTCTTACTGCCTGCCGTCGTGCATCGCGGAGTTTGCTCTCCGTTCCACACGCGGCCGAGTCTGACAGACTGACCCTCCATCTCGAGATATCCAACACGAAGGAGATGCCAAGACGCATCGTGGCAGTGCATACGCTCCCACGCTCGTGAGAACGCTTCCACGACATCCGCTATCCCTCCACATCATGCGACAGTCCCATCACCTCGCCCAAGTCCTTGCTCGCATCTTCCCACGATCGTGTGACCACATCCACCACCCACGGTCCGCGTGGCTTAAGCTTGAATCGAAACTCCGTCGGCACCGTCATGAACCCGACAACTGACATGGCCCACGGATTGACCTCCTCACTGGCCTCGACGTCAAACGCCCACAGCAGATTTGCGACCTGCAAGAACGTGCCGTCGACAGCCACCCGTCTGCCCAAGCAAGCCCTCCGGCCTTGGCCAAACACCGGTAGCGGCAGACTGCTGTTGACCTTGCCTTGTCCATCAAGCCATCTCTCCGGGATGAACTCCTGCAGGTCGCCGAGACCGGGGTCAAAGGCTTTTCCGTCACGTCCGATACCCCACGCGTTGGTGATGATCGTCGCATTCCTGACAATCTTGACGCCTGCAAACTCGTCCGCCTTGTCAGCACGACGTGGGATGCTCCCCGGCGAGACGGGTCGCCATCGAAACAGCTCGTGAATGACAGCGTCGATGAAGGCAAGACTTGACCTGTCGGCGAACCGAGGCAGACGGTCATGACCGACGACGTCGTCCAGAACGGCATGTGCGCGGCGCACAAAGCCTGGGTTCTGCAAGGCCGCGATGAACAGCCACAGGATCTGGCGCGGCGAGGTTTCCATGCCGCCTTGGACTGATGTGGCCAGCGTGAAGGCGAGGTCGAGGTCGAAGTCGGCCGGACGGATGTCGCTTGGCACGACCCTCCCGGCGGTCGCGACAGCTTGCTTTGTTGCGTTCCAGCACCGTGATGCTTTGCCATGCTCATACAACCGCCCGTACAAGTCGACCTGCGTAGCAAAGAGTTTATCTGCAGCTGTTTTCCAGGGCGAGAGCATGGCGGGCAGGTTCCTTAAAAGAGTTATAAAATCAGGTAGCCCCGGGTTCGCCGCGAGATGCGTGACTTGTGTCTGGATGTCAATGATCTCGTGAAGTATAGGGTCCGAAACATCGGGAATCCGCAGGCCATAGTGCAGTGAAAGAATGACACTGGACTGCGTGCGTTCGAGCAAGGGGTAAACATCCGAGCTGTTGATGATGGCGCTTTCCGTATTGCCACCCACAGCGACTACCAAATCAAACAGCAGCTGCTTTGACTCAAGTTCCATCACGGGCTGATACCGCGGCGCCGCAACGGCACCGAGGCTCGGTGCCAGCAGTCTGTGGTGAAGCTTCAAATGAGAATCATAATCGTGCATCAACGTGAATCGGGACTGGCCGGGACCCGCGCCCGTGATCATTTCCATGCTCGTCGACGGGGGTCGGTTGCTGTACCACTGACTCCGGCGGCTGAGCAGCTCTGTCGCCGCCTCGGCTGTATTCAGTACCACTATCGGCACGATGCCGAATAACTTTGGTGTCGCGATTGCTCCATTCCTTTCGGCCCAGGCATCCCAATGGACGAGCGGCGTTTCGCGCGGGGAGCTGTGGAGGTCGCCGATGAGAGGCAGCTTGAGGGGTGTCGCTTTGCCGGCCGGCTTGCTCTTGCGTATCACTAGGAGTGCGACAGCGACTAGGCCGGCAAGCAGCGCGACCGTAGTCTGTACAGCGAACATCGTTGTGCGTCAAACCTCGTTGGCGTGAAGGGCGACATGGAACGGGGAGGCATGGGCTTCAGGGGTCAGGGCGGCCTATGATATATGCCCTGCAAAATACTTTGTGACAGGCGAAGATCTGACTGCTAGGATCTTTTTCGGCGGTGCTTGAAGTCTCGGCTCACGGTCTACAAAGTCTTGGATGAGCGACGGCGGGGTGAAATTACGGGGCCCTCAAGAGCCAAGATGGAGGGTTGCCTGTGAGGGGAAAGCCGTTCACCAGTGGCCCTTTTGATGCAGCAGGATGCCATTCTACGTTTCAAACGATGCACTATCCTTGCATGTTCAAGGCCTAGGGGCTGTAGTCCCGCGAGGAGTCCGAACCTGGCCCAAGGAAGTGAAGTACCTTGCTCGAAAGCAAAGTTTGTTGCAAGTGTCAATCGCGCCGCCTTCAATGCTCGAGTTGAGAAAATGAGGATAAGTGGTTTTTTAACATTGAGCATGCGCAGACGATCATGACAATTCAAAGACCATCACAGCTTTCGAGCTTAGGCAGTAACAAAGCCGTGTATCCTATAACTCTATAACTAAATTACATAGTCAACTGCATCGTTGAAGCACACATATACATGTAGAAATTTGTTGTAGTCATGTTGAATGCCATGGAATATGCTTTCGTGTACAGATCTTCTTTGGCATAACTAGTAAGAATGCCAAAAGAGTAACGCTTATCACGGATGAGTGCTACTTCCCTGAGCAGGTCACATTTTTGTCGCATCTTCGGAGGCTATATTTTGAGCCCTGTCACCAGGTATCAGAACCCTCGAACAAATATGGGACGGCTGCAGGGCACCTATTGTTTGACCAGAGTTACAGAGCAAAGAGAGGACCCAGCTTTTTGAGAGACTACTTACAAAGAGGGTCGCTTTCCCATAGTTAGAAGAGAGTATCGATTATTCTACCTAGTTAGATATCCTCATGAGATCAACAGCTGCAGGCCTTCCCTCGTCGCGAGACTCCTTGACACCAGGATAAGGGTTATTTATCTAGAAACGTATACAACCTGCGGACTATACCTACAAGGCCGTCGAGCTGGCTGTTGCGGGGATTTTGAAGCTCGTTCCCAGTCCATCTGCGACCTTGAGATGTTTCGTGACGCAGTTGAGTCTCGAGAGGCCAGAGCGTCGTCCGCGGCCCTTGCAAAATTCATCAAGTAGACATCTATATGGCGTGCAGAAATCTGTTCTTGCTAACAAACGTGGCCGAGTTCAGGATAACTGTTGGTGATCCCATGCCACTTGTTCTGGCCGGCCGCGCTGAGACGAGATCGGGCTGCACGACATCGGTCATATCTGCGAGACGGGAGTGTAAAGAGTACACGACAAGTAAATAGAAATTCTCTTTTTTGTGTACACCGGTGCAATATCTTCCGTCTGCAGAAAACTGGGATCCCGAGACGTTGTAAAGACCGACTACAACTACCTGAGCTGTGCCGGCCAGTAGTCAAGAGGTGTCACCCGAGCAGCTCGTGGGGCCACTAGATCTTTGTACCGAAGCCAGCCAGAAATGGAGTATCTAGAATGTCTGTGAGATCTCCTGGAATGCTCTACAGGTTGCGCCACTCCCAAGAGCTACATCTTGCAACCTGCTTATGCGCGAGAACGTGTTCATCCCAACTCGTGTTGCCATTCGCTCGGATACAGGCAAGCTTATTCCTACTAGACGGAAAGGTGATCCACCATTGGCACGAGATATTGTGTCTACCCATCAGCTGTAAATCCTATCCCTGCACGTACATATTTCCTGTCCATTTTGGGAGTTACCGCCGCCATCTGAATAACCTCGCATTTTGGCCCCGCTCACTCAATGCTGACATGTATTACAACCGCATATTGAGCTCGAAACTACGCGGCAGCCGCAGTGGGAATCTTCCGTGAGAGACATTGCGACTGCTTCGCTGTACAGACATCCAGATGGTCCTCGAACAGTCCAAGCTCGACGAGCTAGCCGCCACGGGCGTCGCAGACCTCGAGACCTTTTGGTACGAGCCTGAACCTGACAAGCTCCGCTGCCTAGTCTGCCAGGAGTCATTCACGCACGATGCTCTTGTGAGAACGTTCAAGCTGGCGCCTCCCGACGGCCCGTCTGCGTCAAGCGAGTCTTTGCGCTGCAGTCGGGTCGTTTCGACGCACTTGCAACGAGATGTCTTGTTCTTTGACAGGCACCTCCATTGCCTCCGGACAAGCGAGGTCCATGTCTTAACAGTCTCACATGTCTGGGACCCGCAAGTCTCCATCAATCAGCAGCAGGGTCGCCACTCACCTCAGCCGCTAGAAGTCAGGCGACAGGCCATCGAAGCACCCGTCCTCGTGTGCTCTGGCCTCGAAGAGAGCATGGAGGTGGATGGAAACGGGCAGGAAATATGGCACGACTACTTCAGCGTTCCGCAGTGGACGGATGAACTGAAGAATCCGATCCTTCGTATCATCCACACGCTCTACAGCTCCAGTTACGCCACCATCATACACTTTAACGACCTGAGCTCGTCCACTGTGGAAAAGCTTCGCCAGGATGAGGACTCCGACGTAACACTGGACGGTATGACGGGGGTGTGCAATGCACAGTGGTTCCAACGCATGTGGACGGCCATGGAATTCGTGAGTAGCAGCCGGATCAGGATGATGACGTCCGATTACCATCTCGACACTGGAGCAGACGATCCAGCCTTTCTGGACAGGCTACATCACGTATGGGACGAGGAGGTCGTTAGGCAAGGCAGCGTTCACAATGTCGAGAACATGGTCGGGCTCCCCGAGAACCGAAACCTGGTGCCCTGGACGCTTGGGCCGCTGCGCGAGGTCAAGTCGCACAAGACAACCAGCTTCGCCATGGCTTTTGCCCTACTGGCGAGGCGGAAGTGCCGCGATCGAATGGACTTTCTCCATGGCCTGCGCGGTATTGTCGCCGCGAGGTCAGAGGCAGCCCTGCAGCCGGATTTTCGGACGGAGTACCTCCGGGTCGCGCGAGAGTGTCTCCTCGCGGGCGACTACAGCCCCTTGCTCATGACGCCGAGCGTCCCTCTGCTGGACGACCCGCGGCTGAACCCGCTGGATCCATGCAGCTACAATGAGGTCTGGACCTGGGAATTGGGTGAGGAGACGAGCCCCCCTTCGCTCCCGGTCGATGTATCCTTCGATGAATCTGGCGATAAAGTGACCTTGACGCTAGAGAGAATCGGCCTTGTTACGATTGTCAAATTCCCGAATTGGGAAAGTACTTACGATCACTTTTCTCGGTGCGCCGCCTTCAGTCTCGATCTCACCGGGCCGAACCTGGACGATTTCGTTGTCTCGCTCGGAACAAGACTCTACGGCGAGCGCAAGGAGATCATCATGGAGCATCTCAAGGCCCACGATAACCTCACAGAGCTTGAGGAACTGCTCCGGGATCAGTACAACACTCCCTGGGCCGAACCATGGTCGATGTGCGGCGAGGGAGAGGAGTGCGCCGAGTGGCTCGCAGACATCATGTCCCTGACCACGGTCGTCGGCGAGCTCTCAGAGAGCCGTATTGACCTGAGCTACGCACGGTTCGCGACGATGCACTGCCACCCGTACAACTACATGGTCGGGGTAACGTGCACAACCTGCCATGGGACGTTCGCTTTCCGCGTCGGCGCCTTTGCGCCGACGGCCGAGTTGCATCGGGCCGTGGCATACCGCGTTCCGGGGCTCAAGTATAAGCTGTCGCACCTCGACGGCATGGGCATGCTGGTGAAGGACGGGCGCATCGTGGGACGCATGATCTGGGCCTCGCCCGCCTGCGAGTGTCGCGAGAGAGAGCTGGTGACGCTGCACATGCCGGACCTGCCTTCTCCGTTGTCGCATGATCACCACTGAGCGTGGGCCGGGAATGGGAGGCTGAGCCCATCGATGTTGGCGACAAAAGCAGAAGTCATCGGCGACCTGCGCACCTCAGTACTGTCGACAGTGAACTTGGAAGACATAAGCCCATGCTCCCACTGGCCAACGTCTTCAGCGGGTTGGGTTGTTGATGCCTGTGATCGCGTTTCACTGGAGCCGTTAGGTGACTCGAAGAGGAGGGGGTACTGTCGTGGCTAGTATTGTCAACAAACTGGAGGTCAAGTCAATACGGAGCTGTAGGGACAGAATCAAGTAAAGATCAAATAAAGAATGCATTTCCACAAAAGCAGCACGTAGATGAAATCCATGACAAGCGAATTCTGAATGCACGTGACAGCCGTGTGGTTGAGCATTGAGGCAGGCATGATGCAGCAACCTGCCCCTTCCTCCATGGGCACACCTGTGGCACCTGCCGCTGGATTACAGACAGGGCCCAGATCCGTGTAGAAGGTTGCGGAGTCACGTGATCCTTGAACAAGCCAGCCGCAGAACTGCCGACGCTCAACCATCACCACTGCACCTTGGACGCCGCGCACCGAAGCTTCCCCGACAATCAGCCATCGCGCGAATCCGCGTCTGTATCATCGAGCGCGTCTCTGGTTTCCACCATGTCGATGGGTCAGGACCAAGATCATCATGGTCACATGAACGATGACGACCACGACGACCTCTCGGCTTTGAAGGTCGACCCTGAACCTATCGCCTCGACTACCATCGACACAGCAGCGCAGTCCGAAATCGACAACGGCGACACAGCATCCGACTCCGCTGCCGCGTCTGCTGTTGCTGCCGCTGCCGATGCCTCTGAAGAGCCCGAGCATCATGGACATCATGTACATATCGAACACCATGATGGGCTTGACGACTACGACCCTGGCTCGATGCAGACCTCAGATCTGGACGCAAACTTGATTCACGCGACCACATCTTCATCGACTGCTCACGAAATCGCCACCGGTGGCCTGCAGGCTCTCCAGGATGCATCAGACGCCGCCGCCGCCCAGGCTCTGCGCGAAAGTGTTGATCACCAGCAGCAACACCACGAGCAACACCACGAGCAACACCACGAGCAACATCACGAGCAACACCACGAACCACATGAGCAGCATCACCAATATGACCCCCCGCCGCAGTCCGCGTCTTCTCTTGACCATGATATGCAAGGCACGGACACGGGCAGCTCGAGCGGCCCAGATCCTGCACTGGCCGTCGCCGCTGCCGCCGCTGCTGCTACTGCTGCCGTGAATGCGTCCATCGGTGGAGCGCCTGCCGGTCCACATCCATTTGCCTCGGTGGCATCTGCTGCCCCTGCGCCTGCACCTGCGCCGTCCGCTGCTAGAGACTCGGCTGTTAATCCTAAGCTGACGCGACTCCGCCGAGCCTGTGACATGTGCTCCCAGCGCAAGGTGAAATGCGACGAGACGGCCCCATGCAGGCCCTGCCGAGACCTCAACGTCGAATGCACCTTTCACCGAGCCCTCAAGAGACGCGGTCCCCCGAACAAGCACGCCGAGGCTGCTCGCGCTGCCCAGCGCCCTCGACTCGAGCCCGGCCCGACACCTGCAGGCAATGGTTTCGCCTACAACAACGGCTTGGGCCCGACACCCTCGCCGCATAACGCCGCGCAGACCCTTGTGTCCATCGCAGAGGGCCCTGCAGCCACAGCCTACACTGCCGAATCGATTGCTCCTATGCCTGTGTTGGAGCTCCTTGTTGACGACTTCTTCACCTACATCCACCCCCTGGCGCCTTTTCCTCACGAACCAACCTTCCGAGACGCCTTCGCTACGCGCCAGGACCGGACGAACCCCGAGTTTCTGAGTCTTTTGGCCTCCATGATCGCCGCCCTTGTGGCCTCTTTTCCCCGAAGCGCTCGCCAGCACCTCAAGGCCCAGCACAGCACGCACCTTTTCCCTCGCGCCATCGTCATGATTGAAAAGTGCAGGGATATTGCGCTCCAGACACGCGGTGCTCTGTGGTCCATCAAGTCGCCCAAGACGCTCGACGACGCTGCGACGAGCTACTTTCTGGGCCTTGCTGCGGGCTACACGTTGCATGTCAATGCATATCGCCACTTCACCGCTGAGTGCCTGTCGCTGATCCGTGAGCTTGGCTTCCACGCGCCCAAGAACCCGGGCGAATTGCCGACATTTGGCACTGATCACTACTCAAACAACCCCCTGCCGTTCCACAACATTAAAGATCAGATTGGCAAGCGCATATTCTGGTGCCTGCTGCTCGGCGTGCGTTCCTTCTCACAGCTTGGCGCCTCTCACGCCGACCTCGTCATCGCGCCATCAACGCCGAACCTCCCGTACCCATCTCTGCCCGAAAATGTTGACGACCGGTGGATCATGGCCAACGAGATTCAGTATTCAGAGAATAATAACGTCACGCTGCTGACGGGCTTCCGATTCGGCGTTGAGATTTACACCACAATGAATGCTATCGTCAGTGTGGAGCTTGTGTATGGGATGAGCACGCTCCCGTGGCCCGATCAGCGCGCCATGCTGCGCGACGCCCTCGTCGCTGCCAAGAACATCATCGATCGTCTCCCGACTGAGCTGCGCCTCACGTCGCAGATTGATCAGCCCGTCTTTGGCGGTGGTTTTGACGATGGGCATCTTCAATACATGCCTCCAGCGTACCCCAATGCGCAACCGGCGAACGACATCCGCAACGTCATCAAGAGCAACACGCAACGGCGGCGCCAGCTGCAGTACGACATTCAGAAGGCTAACATTCTCGTGTCGCAGCTCGCGACACGGTCCTACTTTGTTGAGCTCTACTTCAACCTGCGCGATGTCTACCTCGCAGATCCCAATCGTTCAATCATCGACGAGAGCACGATCGAGGGCAAGGCCGCTAAGGAGGCTGAAGATGTTGAGGCCGAGCGCATCTTTGAGCTCATGACGGCCGAGCGCGAGCTTATCGTCCAGGATCTGCTGCACGTCCTCGGTTCAATCCCGCAGCGAAACATGGAGCCGAACGGAGGATCGCTCATCAACAAGGTGCGCCAGGTGGCATCGACCCTTCTCAATGATGCCCCCGAGCGCAAGGGTCCCGTGGCAGTCAAGTCCGAGGCTGCGCTCTCGCGGCTCATCGACATCTTGATCAAGCTTGAGGGCACTGGACCAGGTCATGCTGGTCACGGAAACGATTCCAACATGACGCCGCAAGACGAGGAAGAAGAGTTGCGTCTGTGGTCGAGTCTCAGAGACTACCAGCGTCAGTTTGCTTACCAAAGCGGGTACGAGGGGCGGGATTAAGGTGTCTAGGTGACGGTCGTGGTCCGCCGGACGACGGCTACGCTTTGTACTATTACGGTGTGGTTGGAACGGCGTACGGCGACGGTGGGAAAATGCGCCAACGGCGCCTGCGATATGGGCGTTCAGTTTGTGTGTGTAAAGTATAGGGTTAACGGCTCCTGTAGAATTCGGTGCGAGTCGCTATGAGACACCATGCCATTGCTCGATGCCGTGAGACAGCCGCGCAAGTCGTTGCCACGCAGGACTTGGAATTCTTTGTGCTATTTTTGCTTCAATGCGTTCTTGAGGTGAGTGACTGATTACCAAGGCAAAAAAAACACAAGCTCGACGAGCCCGACGGGGCTGACAATTGCAAAAAAAGAAATTCCGAACCAGGGAATCGAACCCTGAGCCTGACGGTGAGAGCGTCAAATGTTAGCCATTACACCAGTTCGGATGCTGGACGGCGGTCTGTGAAGATACATCATATTGCCTGCAAACTTGTGGGGTCGCTTCACGCCAGTCGGGTGTGACAGCATCGTACACCTGTGCCTGGTTTGTCTGAGCATCGCGGTTTCCACTGGTGCTCCCATTCAATAAATCCCCAGCTTTCGCTTTCCATCCCTGGATTGGATTCCTTGAGGCCTGGAGTCGTCATACTTCTGCTTACACTGCTCCTGACCTGAACTAGTAGGATCAAAACATGTTTGCTCAACGCTTGCGCCCCAGCATCGCCTGTTGCAGCCGATCATGTGAATCTATAGCCTGAGTGATCAGAATGCGCATTTCTTGATCCAGAGTTCTATTCCCCTCAAAAACCTATAGCAAGACGCCATCGACAGCTCCTTCTCAATTTGAATTTTAGTACTTGGATTAAGTTTAATATCTTCAATCTTTCGGATTTTGACTCATACTTCTCTGAATTTACGCAGTGTTCGAGATGGTTGTCTAGCGCCGAATGAGCCCTGTGAATAGATCGTTTCACCGGATATCACAAGTGATCTCATCAAAACGGGCGTCTCAATCAGTGTAGATCAAACCACCCATGTTTGGTCTACAATTCACAAATCTGGAGTACAACAAGAGTTCTTTTAGGCAAAGAATCTGTAATTTTGAACTTAAACAAGCCAGAGGGCTGGTGGTTGGTCGTTCCGAAAGTTCTGGAAGCACATCATTCAAAGTCCTACATCCCTATTTTCTCGAGTATCAGCTCATGGAAAAGCAACATCTCATGGCCTACCAAGGCATATCTAACCTCTAGCCCATTATCCAGTGTAGCGATCCCGCTGTTTCTGGGTTCAGAAACACTTGTGTCGTCGGCTTCGATGTCCATATGGCAAACTCACATGTTGATTCCAAAATACCAGTGATCAGATAAGAGTCTTGAAACACGCAGGTGCGCGCCAGACTTCAGCCGCCATACTCGAATTAAAGAAAATACGAGGCTTCAGCAGATTGGACACTAGGAATCGGAATACCAGCAACCTCAAGGTGCCCGGGGCACTAGATTGGTTCCGGATACGAGAGCCGAGTTCCGGCCTGGTGGCTCCCCAAGAATGCCTGCCAGGCTCGGTTCAAAATGTTATGCTAACTTGAGTTTCAAGAAGCCAATGAGATGCGTTCATGGCTTGAATCTGTGTTTCCCAGCAGCGACAAAGTGAACGAAAGGGCTGAAGGGATGAGCATTTAACGAGGTGTTGCATCAAAGAGGTCGATGGGTAGCCGTCTGCTCGCGATATCTCCTTATGCGATTACTCTCCTGACGTCAGTCCCTTTGTCAGCATCACCGTCACCTCACGACGCTTACACGTTTTCTCCTTCTACAAAAAGTGTCATGGAATGAGCGGATCACATATGATAAGATCATGATCGACTCGCCTCTGAGACGAGTCCCCAGGTAGGCCGGCTCACACTTCACTCTCGCGCCATAGGCTGACATTCGTCACAGCACCGCGCCAAACCCAGACCCCACCAGCCATGACCAAGCCGTGAGCCTCACTAAACCCAAGCGCTCGCGTGTCAGCAATGCAAAGGCCAAGACCGGATGCATAACGTGCAAGAAGCGACACGTAAAGTGCGACGAGACCAAGCCACATTGTCGCAAATGCCTCGCCATCCGAGGGCATTGCGAAGGCTATGCCCCGCCAAAGATTCCCAAACAGCGCGGTCGCGTTGCCGTTGTGGCTAAGACGGCAAATATGTTGCAACAGACCCTTCTCGATCCCGATCTTCTCGACTTCCATGATGCCACAGGACTGAAGTATTTCAATGAGTTTGTCAAGTTGTCGCAGGCCCCATGGAATGTTGCGGCATCCAACGGGGACCTCTGGAGTGTTTTGCTGCCACAGCTCGCTCGCGCCAATGACACGCTTCGCCATGCTGCCATGGCCATCGGCGCGGTGAGTCTGGGAGGACGAGGAACGCATTCTAGCGAACTCCCCTTGACTCCAGCGGGCCGGGGGCCTCCGAATTACAGCCCTCGTGAACTTCACGCTACTACGTACCTTTGCCACGCACTGAAGCTCCAAAGCCGCAGCAGCTCGGTGCAGGACACCATCTTCCTGTCCGTTATGCTTCTCTACTTTGAGACTCTCCGGGGTAACATCAAGGCTGCATTGAATCATGTCAACCATGGCCTCGCGCTCCTTCTGACGCTTACTACGAGCCAAGAAGCGAACGCTCACATCAGAAGCCTGGCCCCCAATCCAGGACCTTTGCTGGGTGCGGTGACCAGTGTCTTTTTCACCCTCGCTGCTCAGGCACGGCACATTCTCACCGGTCGCGTTGGTAACTGCAGGCCACTGCCGCACTTTGCAAAAGGTCTTCGCAATGCGTCTCGTTCCATGGAGTCGTTCATGCACCTCCTCTGCCAGCTATGGCAACCTACAGTCATGAATGATGTGCCCGAAGTCTTCGGCACCCTCGACGAATACGAGCATCACTGGAACTCTCTCCGCCGGGCTCAGTCCGCCATCGGTCCCCTCATACATGACTTGGTGCTATCCTCCGGTGTCATCGGCTGCTCCGACGCAGCCGCGATCAACACCTCCATCCACCAGATCCTAGGCCACCCACAAGTCCTTGCCTTCTATGCCGACAATGGACGAAAGATGCAGACCCTAGAGGGTGCCTTCCTTCCCCTCTTCCACAGAATCATGCTGCAATCCCACGACTCGAAAGACTACCTCCGCGCCCTCCACCTCCGCCTCCAGTACCTCGGCGTAACCCTCTTCGAGAACGCGCCCCAGTTCCTCAGCATCGACTCGGTGCGGGCGCTGACACCCCTGTTCCGCGAATTCCTCACCACCGCCTCGGCCGCGCTGCGCGCCGCCCGTCTGACGACCGACAAGCCCGCGTACGGCACGTCCCTGCAGTGCGGGCTGTCCATGTGGCTCTTTGGCACGGCGCTCTTTTGCCGCGACGCCGTGGTTCGGGACGAAGCCGTCGTCATGCTAAGTGAGTATCCCGGTCAGGATGGGCTCTGGAGCACACGTGCGCTGCATGTGCTCGCCGTGCGGAACCGAGACGTGGAGAAGGCGAATGCGGTCGAAGGGAGCGACGCGGAGCAATGGGCGCGACTATGGCGGCGGGAGTACGCCTTGGAAGAGGGCGGCGCCGAAGTCATCTTCCGGTACATGGAACGCCATGAGCATGCACCGGGTTGGGCCATGGTAGAAGAGGGAGCAGTCGTGCCCGCTGTCAGGGAAGCGACGTGGGTGAAGAGGCGGCCACGGAGCGAGAAGCTGCTCATGGAAGACCTCATGCTGTCGACCTAGCAAGATAAGCATGTTATATTGCTCCACCTTGGATACCACTTATATGAACATGGCCAATTTATTTGTCCTTCATAGTGCGAGGAATATCAAAGCTTCGGCTTGAGATGGTAACAGTTGCAGGGCCCGCTGTCCTACCACGATGCACTGCACACCCAGCAAGATGCGGGCAAGAGAGCGTGATATAGACTCGAAACATCGGCATCCACGAGGTCTGGCTGTCCTCATCTCGCCCGAAAAGACAGATTGTATGGTTGATTGACCGTCAGCTATTGCCACGTGACTTGAGCGCCCTGAAGGCAGAGGAAAACCCTCCGGTTGGACATGACGTGATTAGTCTCCGCACTTTCCGTGTGCAACAAGATCCAGGAACATGCTCGTACTGATGGCTTGGAGATGCTTGTCAGAGAAATTTGTACCTGCATAGAACGCCCGCAAGTCAGGTTGGTTTGGCCAAGCTGGCTGTATATGTAAGTGGCGGTAGCAAATAGCACCACTCAACCGATCATCTTGACGAACCATGGCCTTCACCTCAATCCCTCTTCTGGACCTCGCGCTCGCAGAGTCACCTAGCACTAAGCCCAGGCTGCTCGAAGAGCTTCGACATGCGCTGCTCGACGTGGGCTTCCTCTATGTTACGAACCATGGTGTTCCCGATACTGTCATAGCAAATCTCACGGCAGCTCTGCCCAAACTCTTTGGGTTGACGTCCGATCAAAAGGCAGAAGCGGCGCTTGCCGGCTCGCCTCATTTCCTTGGATACAGCGAGGTGGGCACCGAGACAACTGCCGGTGCTTCTGACCACCGCGAGCAGTTTGAGTTTGCGACTGAACTGGCAGCAACCTGGACCCTTGAACAACCACTTGCTGAGCGGTTGCGCGGACCCAACAACTACCCACCCGCCCTGCCGTCAATTCGACTAGTCGTAGAAGCGTACATTGCCGAGCTCACGCTCCTCGGCGAACGCTTTCTCGGCCTCGTGGCAGAGGCACTCGACCTCCCAGCAAAGACGTTCCTACCATTCCTCTCCGACCAGCATCGCCTCAAAACAGTGCACTACCCAGCACGGCCGGATGGAACACACTGCCAGGGCGTGGGCCCACACAAGGACTCGTCCGGATGGTGGACCTTCCTGCTACAGGCATCGCCTGAGGTTGGCGGCCTGCAGGCTCTCAACCAGACTGGCACGTGGGTCGACGTGCCGCCTCTTGCCGGCACGTTTGTCGTGAACATCGGACAGGCGTTCGAGGTCGTGACGCATGGCGTGTGCCGCGCGACAACGCACCGGGTACTCAGCGGATCGGAGGAACGGTTCAGCGTGCCCTTTTTTCAGGGCGTGCGGCGCAGCCTAACGAGAGAAGACGCCGTCCATTCACTGCGGGGACACTTTGAGCGGTTCGACGGTGGAGGGGTCGAGTCGGCGGAGGGTCGGGACGTCGACTCGGCCTTCTTGAGGGGCGGGTATGAGACGTGGGGCGAGAGTCAGCTCCGAACAAAGGTGAGAAGCCACAGAGAGGTGGGGCAGCGGTTCTACGGCGATGTTTTCGAGCGCTACGTCAGCGAGTAGCACACCACCTTTGCGTCAGTACGTCAATTGACTCAGCGCGCAGCGATTCGGGAAAACGCCATGGTCTCTGAATAGAGAGTGAGCTGGATCATGTCTTTGGCTGGGACGGCGGCGCGAAGGCAGCCTCACAGGCTCAAACCGGGACCTGCTGATCGGTCAGGGGAATTCACCAGCGAAGGAGAAAGGCGACTGACCAGTGAATAATAAGCATACTCATGTTGGCCTCCGACTGACCAGGAAAGCAATGCATAGTTTTCTGTGTGCTGGCTGGTACGCTGTACCAAGGCGGCATTGATCGCTCGGATCACCCGAGGTTGGCAGTGAGGCAGTGTCGGCTTGTTTTTGTTGTGGTGCACGTCCTTCTCGTTGCATCCCGCGTTCGTGTTGACTGATTGGTGGATAGAGGGGCAGGGGCAGGGGGGGGAGGGGGAGGCAGGGCCATTTGTGGAAGCGGCAGAGGCCCCGACGGAAAGAATGCACTGACGAGTGGAAGGCGCCAGCGACCGAACGGGGAGGCACAGGGCAGAAACAGGGCACAGCGGGACCAGAACAGGGCAGAACGAGGCAGCGGCGACGGCTGGACCAAGCAAAGACTGGGCAGGAACCAGGCACACCAGGCATCCAAGGCAGGAACGCGGCAGGGGACCAGGTGGACGAGCAAGTCGAGGTACCCTCATCAGGTTCAGCGCAACATCGACCAGTCCAGGCCATTACTCAAGCCCGATCGGAAAACCACGTCGTCCATGGCTTAAACAGGTAGCCGGTCGGAGAATTCCTCGTCGATTCATATTATGCACGTAGACCACATGCGGCGAACGGCCCCTACGTAAGCCGCCCCACCTCATCTCCCCTTTTAGAACGCTCCCGTCCAATAGCTGGTGACAGATCGACGGGCCACCCGGCACGGATACGAAGGGCACGTGCCAAGCCCTACCCCTGTCCATTCCCCTTAATTTCGCCCTCATTCTCTCCTCCTTGCTTCCCCTTGCCCCCCTGTCTATTGTCTTTAACGTCAAAACATCACCTTTCCCTCTTCACACTCGCTTCCCCCGAACTTAAGCCTCCTTCTTTCGGGACCTCGACATTTCTTTGCAGCAACCCATTCCAGGCACGCCTCACTCTTTTTGGCGCCTTACCACATTCGCTCTTCCTTTGACCAGACTTTGCACGACTTCTTCGTCTGTCGTACCGATCCCGGGACACGACCTTTCGTACAACCTCTTATTTTCCGCTTCTCTACAGTAACTCATCAAATTAAACCGTCACGATGCGCGTCTCCGCTACCCTTGCTGCCGGCGCCCTCGCCGTCAGCGTTTCTGCCCAGAACTACCTTGGCTTCAACTCCGGCGCCACCCTGGCCGACCGCTCTGCCAAGTTCAAGGCCGACTTCGAGGCCGAGTTCAAGGCTGCCCAGAGCCTGCCCAATGCCCCCGGCAACTTCAACGCCGTCCGTCTCTACACCAACATCCAGGCTTACTCCCAGGATGACCCTATTGAGGCTTTCGAGGCGGCCATTGACACCAAGACGTCCATCCTGCTCGGTGTCTGGGCCTCGGGCACTGACAACATCGACAAGGAGGTGTCTGCCCTGAAGAAGGCCGTCGAGAAGTTCGGCTCCAAGCTGACCGACCTTGTCATCGGTGTCTCCATCGGTTCCGAGGATCTCTACCGTGTCTCTGTCACCGGTGTGAAGAACAAGTCTGGTGCCGGTAACTCGCCCGACGCCATTGTTGGTTTCATCAAGGACTTCAAGGATGCCTTCAAGGGCTCTGCCCTCAGCTCCGTCCCCGTCGGTCACGTCGACACCTGGGACTCCTGGTCCAACGGCACCAACAAGGCCGTCATTGACGCTGTTGACTTCCTCGGTGTGAACGAGTTCCCCTACTACGAGAACGACAAGGGCAACGACATCAAGAACGCCGGTCACCTTTTCGACAAGGCTTACGACATCACCATCGCTGCTGCTGGTGGCAAGCCCGTCTGGGTCACCGAGACTGGCTGGCCCGCTGTTGGTCCCGACTGGGATCAGGCCGAGGCTTCTGTCCAGAACGCCAAGTACTACTGGAATGAGGTCGGCTGCCGTCAGCTCTTCGGCAAGACCCCCACCTTCTGGTACACTCTCCGTGACTCCAACCCCGACAACAAGATGAAGTTCGCCATCACCGAGTCTGTCGGCGGCAAGCCCCTCTTCGACCTCACCTGCCCCAAGACCTTCGACACCGACAAGCAGAAGGCCTCCTCCTCCGCTGCCGCCCAGTCCACCTCCGCTGCCACCGCTTCCGGCTCCAGCAACGCTACTGCCACTGGCAGCGGCTCCGCCTCGGAGACGTCTGCCATCTCTGGTGGCAACGGCTCCGGCAACGGCTCTGGCTCCGACTCTGGTTCGGGCTCTGCCTCCCCCTCGGGCTCTGGCAACGGCTCCGGATCCGGCTCGGCCTCTCCGTCGGGCTCCGGCAACGGCTCCGGTGCCAACGGCGGTTCTGGTTCAGGCTCTGCCGAGAACCCTGCCTCCACCGAGGGCACCTCCCCCTCCACCGTTCCCGAGTCCTCCGCCGCCTCGCTCCAGAAGACCGTCGCCGTCGCCGCCCTGGCGCTCGTCGCCGGCCTCTTCACCCTTGCTTAAGCGTCTCGCTTGCGCTCTTGGTGAACGAGAAAAGCAACATGTCTTTCTTTGGATCTTGGATTCGTGGGTCTCGGTCTTGGTTCTTAGCGGATCTGGTTTATTAGAGCTTGCAACTGGGGGTTTTTGTACACACATAGACGAGCTATAATGCATATCATTGCCTACTCCATGCGTACTTGACCTGGTGATGATTCTGTCTCGGATTCCAGCGTCCGCGTTGTGCATGCCATGATTGCTGCATGGGTCCAGTGTCGAGAATCGAATGAATTCGGTTAC
The DNA here is from genome assembly GCF_003724135.2 of Verticillium nonalfalfae. Classification (NCBI taxonomy): domain Eukaryota; kingdom Fungi; phylum Ascomycota; class Sordariomycetes; order Glomerellales; family Plectosphaerellaceae; genus Verticillium; species Verticillium nonalfalfae. Next base: position 72,921 of record NW_021167257.1, on the reverse strand, counting down.
AGCACCAGGGTAGTATTGTCATTCTTTGTGCCCATCAAGCTTTTGCGCAGCCATGTTATTGTTCTGCGACGTGCCTACCGCGTATCGAGAGTGGATGAGGCAGGGTTGTGGGAGTGTCCACTCTTGCAGATGTTGCATCGTGAACGGGGCGATCTAGGTCTGCCAGACATCTTGAAATTTGTTTGTCCATGACCGGCTCGTCTATTCAGAGTTTGCCAGCCAACACGACGGGGGTCTAATCAACGGTGCTCACGGGACTGTGGAAGAGAATTGTGACATGGAGGTGTTCGTGAAGGGAACCATGTGAATTCGCCTCTTCCTGGATGCAACAGACTGCGTAGTTAGTTGTATATGCATGGCCTGTCTTGCTAACATGCAGAGAAGAAAAAAAATTAGACCGGCAAAGCAGCATGTGCTGTTGCAACTCAATCATCTACACTGCATTGCCAAAGGCCAAGCAAGACCCATCTCGAATGTCTACTTGGCTCTTCACGAGCGGTTGACTCGGCTGAGAGGTTTCGGGACGGGTCGCCTCGTGGCAGTGAGACAGCACCACTACCAACCTTGGCGTCTTGCCCAGAGCAGGTTTCTTGCACGATCCAGAGTGTCTCAAGCACCTGTTGGCAGAAGAGTCCACTGCGCAGGTCGACTGGTCCATGAGGCGCGGCGCGCGCATTACAAATTCAACATGGAGCCATCTTGCCTCCGAATGATGCCATTGATCTGCCCCTCATTCTGGAGTACCACTGGTTGGGTCGTCTGGCAGAGGGATTCTCGAAGCGTGGTTGAGTCTGTCTGTCGTGCAATTGATGATTGATTCTGGCATTGGGAAGTCTTCGTCTGGGCTGTTGATGAAATGGGCGCCCGGCGCGCTCTTCATCAATCGATGAGTGTGACGCCCAAGACAAGTCGTCAACCACAGGGCGCGCGGGGGGGTTGCGTAGGGCGCGGCTACTTGCGGTCATGAGGTGCAGGTTCCGGCGGCGGCGGCCGGCGACTCCGGCTGAATCATGCAGCGGTGATTGACCAACCCGAGGCCGAACCGAGACAAGCGTGATAATGAAAAAAAAAAGTCTTATCTCGCTCCAAGGGTCCGCTAAAGGCCCGCTAGGCCCCGCCGCTCTGCTCGAGACGTGACGACCAAAGAGCATCTCCATCTCTACACCTTCTATCCTGCCTTCAACATTGCCCGCCTAGCATTGCCCGCCTAGCATTGCCAGCCTAGCATTGCGAGCAACCTATCGTTGCCCTCGACTCGACCCTTCTTCAACACCGTCAGTCACCACACCATGGCCGAGACGCAACCCCTCCTCGGCCCCCGGGCTGAGCCACAGGACCCCCTCGCCTGCCTCGATGATCCCAAGCCCGTGTTCGACTTTGATCCCAACGGCGACTCGGACAACCCTCGCGAGTGGCCCGCCTCGTTCAAGCGGAACATCGTGGCCCTGCTCGCCTGCATGGCCTTTACAGTCACCTTCACCTGCATCTCCGTGGTGCCTGTCGCCCATCAGATCGTCAGCGAGCTCGACAATGGACGCCCCAACGACTCGGCGAGCGCCCTGCTCGTGACCATCTGGGAGCTCGGAGAGGCTGCTGGTCCTCTTCTGATTGCGCCGCTGTCCGAGGTCTACGGCCGCTACCCCGTCATGAACGTGTGCAACGTGCTCTTCATCGCCGCCACCGTTCTGGCTGCCGTCAGCCAGTCGTCGACTCTCTTCATCGCCGCCCGCGCCCTGACCGGTCTCGCCGTCGCCTCGAACGTCCTCAGCCCTGCCATCATTGGTGACATTTTCGAGCCCGACCAACGTGGCTCGGCCATGAGCCTCATGATGCTTGCGCCTCTCATCGGCGGCGCTGTCGGTCCCGCCATCGGCGGCGCCGTCGCCCAGACGCTCGGCTGGCGCCAGGTCCTCTGGATGAGCGCCGGTCTCGCCGTCGCCTGCGAGATCCTCTTCCTGACCTGCTTCCGCGAGACGTACAAGATGGTCATCCTCCGCAAGCGCGCGCCAGAGCTGTACCGGCAGCACCAGCTGGACCAGGAGCCCAAGGAGTCGAGCGACCACGGCAGCCTCCGGAAGCTCTGGCACTCGGTGACGCGGCCCATGTCGGTCCTCTTCAGCTCGGGCGTGCTCCTCGCCCTCTCCCTCTTCGGCTCCATCTCCTTCAGCTACTTCTACGTCATGTCCATCACGCTGCCCGACATTCTGCAGGACATCTACGGCTTCTCGCCGGCCCTCACCGGCTCGGCCTTCATCACCTTCAGCATCGGCTCCTTCGTGGCCATCGCCATCTGCAACTTCGGCCTCGACCGCATCTACATCCACCTCCGCGCCCACGACCCCGAGGGCGGCAAGCCCGAGCACCGCCTGCCCCTCACCATCGTCGGCGCCTTCGCCCTGCCCCTCGCCGTCATGGCCTACGGCTGGGCCGCCGAGCTGCGCCTCCCCGTGCCCCTGCTCCTCCTCGCCGCCGCCCTGCTCGACGGCTCGCTGCTGCTGGCCATGGTGCCCGTGTCGGCCTACGTCGTCGACGCCTTTGGCCTGTACTCGGCCTCGGCCATGACCGGCGTCATCGTCACGCGCTGCCTCATGGGCACCTTCTTGCCGCTGTCCACCGGCCCGCTGCGCGCCCACTTTGGGTACGGCTGGGGCTTCACCATTCTCGGCGCCGTCAGCCTGTGCCTGGCGCCTATTCCCATCTTCATCATGCGCTATGGCGCCACGTGGAGGAAGGCGTCGCTGTACTCGAGGGATACGTGAGGTGTTTTGGTTTGGGGCTGCGTTTCGCACTTGGTGGTTTCTTGGAATGGAGCATAGCGACGGCTGGGTAAAAAGTTGCATGATAGATAATGACTTGTTTTTAAAAGAGAGATTTCTTGGCCTAAAGTCTACTCAGGATCTGTGAGCAGGATTCCTTGACCTAAGATTCATTCAGAATCTGAGTCCAGATCAGTGTCGCTGCTGAAATCAACCTCGTTTACAGATACCTCGTCATCCGATCGTGTGTCACGATGGTCGAATTCACAACCTTTCACGCTTCCCGGTTGGCTTGTCCTCTCTGCGCGGGCTCCACGTTCTCTCAGGTACCGGCCAATGACTTTGGACCGCACAAATTCATTCGACGAATTACCACAGCATCGGAATGATACATCGACCCCTTGTCGTCGTCGAGAGTTTTGGGTCCCGATGGTGGAGACAGCATAATGTGTTTACGAGACCATGCGATGCAATGACGTTCAAAAGTAGGCCCGGGATCTGACGAAGAAACAGAGATCCAAAGTCTCGGCAAAGGCTTTCAAAAGATCTTGCTCGCCAATAAGCAGTGTCGTCACGCGTCGCATCGAGCCCGGTCGCGATCCATTGAGGCAGGGCTCCCTCGAACTCCCATGAGACAAATTCTCCCGTGTTCACATCAAGAATATCAAAAGCAGATTGCCAGCGCGTCGTCGTGGTTAACATTCGCATCTGCTCCGACACAGAGTGACGGAGAATAAGGTCTTTGGCAAGGTCGTAAAAACCAAATTCGAATAACCCCATTAGATTTTGTTTGACCATCATTAGTTCCCAGTTCCCTTCCGACCCAAGTCTTAGTATGCTCCACGGGCGTCTTCGTTTTAAACCGCTCTCATCGAATGGATGGTCGCATTCTGCCTTGAGGAATAATTGCATGTTGCTTCGAGGCACTCCCTGGGTCTTAAAGAATAATCGTAAGAGATTCTGATCCTCACGCAGTATACTTCTCTTTGTTAAAAGACGGAAACACCAGGCCATCTGATAACCTGCACAACTGGTATAAATTGGCGGCCAGGCATAAGACGAGATGTCGGTTGTACATCTCAGAGCTTCGCTCATTGCTGGCTCTATGAGTGCATTTAAGTCGAGGGGTCTGAATTTTCGTGACATGGTGCTTCCAATCCGGTCTGAATTGAGGTATTCGGCAACAGTGTAGTGCGCGAGACCAACTGTCGTCAATGATCTACTCATTGCCGTAGTGTTCGACCAGTACTCCGGACGACTCATCAAAAACGGAAATTCTTCTCGGAACCGAACCAGGCAACCGAGGGCGTTGCAGAGATTTTGTTCCTTCAGAAGAAATTGATTTTCGCTGGTTCGAGGGTCTCGTGTCTCCGGGTGTATTGCTTGGATGAGCACTCTGACAGGAATATCATCAGACCCACTTTGCAGAGTCTTGTGATGGCGAATCCAGGAGAGCGCATCCCTGACAAGAAGATCGTCTTCATCAATCTCCTCCGTAATCAGTCGAAATATTCTATCATAGGCTGCATCCAAGCCCTTAGGCATTGTGAGCAGAGCTTGGCGAAGAAAGGATTCTCTTTTGGACTGAATTCGCCGAAGGGTGTCTATCTGGCAAACCGCCCAACGGAACCTGTTCGGTCCATTAGCGAAGGACATGAGAGTTTGAGGAGTTGAAGACCAAGGCCGAACTGACGAAGTCCATGGCCAATGTACTTACATGCCTTCCGCTCTGACGGATATTATGTCCGCTGCTTCATTCATGAAAGCCTGATTGAGGTACTTGAAATCCGTCGTGCGGCGTCTTTCCAAGTCGTTGAATGTAAATTTCCTAATGTCATCTTCCACAAAAGGATTAGACATGTCGATTGATGTCGCGATAGGTTCCATGTTATCCTTAATATCCGGGTAGATTCTACTGGTTGCAAGGATCTTTAGATTTTGAAATCTATGTTCCGTGCCAAGCTTGTGCAACAGTTTCAGAAGTTCGGTCCGTGGTTTGCTTTCATCTAAAGCGTCGATGATAATGTAAATGGAGTCCCACATGTTGATCATGAAAACCAAACTGTCAAGCAATTGTTGGATACTGGGCTGGCGGCCGGAGCGATGGATGTCGATAAGCTGTTGCGGAATCACTTCAGATCGCCGGCACATCTGGTTGATAATCCAACGCAAGAACGGTAACGATTCATCGTGATTGCGAGTATGATGACAGTAGTAGTAGATATGGGCGATTGAAAGAGAGTTACCGTGCTGTTGCTTTCTGTTCGAAGTGGTAGCGATGCCGTATCGCAGTGCTGGCCAATCTCGGTGCATCAGTTCCAGACCGTGGAACAGGTGAGAGGCCAAAACGGTCTTGCCGGCACCAGGTATTCCCTTGAGCCACAGACATTGTGGCTTTACTGCCTCCGGATCTACCCACTTTTGCCACGCACGATCTCGGGAAACCCAGTCACCTGTGCCCTTCTCGTACAAAGCAGTTGCTTCATAGTGTAAGCTAGACGGGTTGACAATCGTGAGCCAATCCAATAAGCGGTGTCGCTCATCATCTGGATATTCGTCAATCTACTGGCCCTCTATGTCGTTACCATCGATGCCGAACTGATGAACTTACTGGTTAATTTCTTCTGAATATTTTCCACTGTTGTTTTGATCTCCTTGACATCCTTACTGTGTTACAGTCAGGTCTTGAGTTCATAATTGCGCAACTTGGCACATGCGACGTACGAGATATCTCCTATCATAGCGAGTTTAATCGTAGCCTTGTGCCTCATAATATCATCCAGAAGGCCCATGGCGCGAGTCTTCTTCAAGGGCCATGCGAGACGGGTCGCGATATTCTTCATTCTCGATTTCATTGAGGGACACGAATTGCCGGAATCGATATCTTCCGACGGAGGCAGCATAGCCTCGAGTTTTGTCAGAGCATCGAGACATCCGGCGATGGAGCCTGACTCTCCCGACAGACTCAACAGCTGGTCAGATTCGAAATCGGGGTCATATTCGATGAGAAATTTCAAAATGTCTACAGCGTTTCCGACAGACGTGATCTCGATGAGAAGCTTGCGAAAGTCTGCACGCGCATCTTTAACGTTTTCGACGTAGAATTTGCAGTGACTGGCGAGCTTTGCCGAGAGGTCGACGATGGCAATGATGCTTACGGGAAGCCCAAGGACCTCGGCCATCTTGGCCGCTGGAAGACTGTCACTAGGTACTTTGTATGGCGCAACAAATATTTCACTGGAGTCAACCTGCTGCATTCATAATTCAAGGTTTGCTTCCCTGCAACGAACTTACTGGCAAGTACTTGTCAGTTTGTTGACGAATTGTGGGCAGGGCAAGTGCTGACAAGAAGAAAATGAGAAATTCCAAACTTGCGACACACACAAGAGGCCCACCGAGTCTTATACTTGCCGCCTCTTAGGGGCTTTATCATGCTGTCGCACGAAATAGACACCACACTGACATCCAGTGGTAGGTCGTATTGGCTGACCGGCTGCAACCTGATTGTTCTACATGGGCCTAGATCGCCATCCTACTGATACTAGAGCAGGCTGAGGCTGGATGACCACTCATCACGGGGGAATAAACAGTGGTACGCAAAGGCAGCCTGGCCGGAGGCTGCCTTGGCACATGTCTCATGGCTGCCCGACAACGTAACACGAAAGACGGGCAGTCATGACCAAGGAGTATCGAGCGGGGTTGACCGCCAGACTTCTACCACCAGCACTGTTCAGTCCGCGATCCCTCATTCCGATAGGGGTATCTCACACTGGAAATGTATTTCACGGGTATGATAATCGTCAACTCGTCTTGATTGAGAGCAGTCAGTCTACAATACAGCTAGGTGCTATTACTCAAAAGCGACACACAGCCACCTAAGGCAGGCAGGTAGTGAACTTGGAGAGCCTGGCAATGACAGGCGCCTGCTGCGCAGCCGAAGCAGTCGTCTTGTCGGCAGCGTCACCAATGCTGACGGTAGCGTAGCAGGCATCAGTCCTCAAAATGACGCTCGTCTCGGTGGGCAGCCTGGTGCTACCGCAGCTGAGGGCATCCTGGGCGGAGAAGATGCCGGGGTTGAGCCTCGTCAGGACGAACTTGAAGTCGTTGGCCGTCTTGCAGCGGTTGTCGATGTTCTGGAAGTTGACGTTGAGCCAGACGTTCTCAGGGAGGTAGGGTTTGCCGCCGGCGACGACAGCGTTGACGAGGCGCGTCGCGAGCTCGGCGTAGACGGTGCTACGCGTTGGCACGGGCTGCGTGTTCCAAGCGAGCGTGCCGCTGCTGGAGCCGGAGAAGGCGATGGAAGGGAGCTTGCGGTCCTTGGCGGCGAAGACGGCGCCGCCGACGGTGCCCGAGAAGGGGACCTGAACCCAGATGTTGGAGCCAACGTTGGGGCCAGTAACAGCGAGGTCGGCGCCCTGAGGCCAGGACTGTTTGACAAAGTTGTCAATGCCATAGCGGAGAGCCGTCACGGGGAACGAGTTGACCCAGTGCAGATCGGGCGAGGTGGCGTTGACGCCAAGAGGGCCGCTGTTGGCGGGGCACGAGTTGTATTGGCAGGGCTCAGTACGTGGCTTGGGTTCCTCGTCGTTGGAGCCTAGGGTTGATGGTGGTCAGCTTTGGGGTTACACGACAGACGACGAAGGGCGTGACGGACCACTGCCAGACTTGTTCTCAGCGGGCGCAGAGAGAATGACCTGGTGGCCGGCCGCCTTGAGAGCGGCATTGGCAGAACGGGCGTACAGTTCGGCCCAGCCATCATCGTTGCCCTGAATGATGCGCACACCCTGTGCAATGGCCGCGAGCTGCGCCAGAACGGCGAGAGACGTCGCACAGACACGCATGTTGAGCTGTCAAGCGGGTTGTTTGCGGGGACTTGTGGGTGCACCGGGGGCAGCTAAACTCCTTGGCGAGTGGATCGTTGTGAGGATGATGGCTTCGTCCTTGGCTTCAAATTTGCAAGGAGAGGGTCGCAAAGCTTCTATTTAACCTCTGACCAAAAGCATGACAACGGGCACACGGGGAACACCTGCCCTTTCAAATGAACCACGCAGCCCACGTGCATGATGTTTATTCCCAGATGCTGGCATACTGATCGACACTCAATTCCGGCAAGCTCCATGCTGGCCCCCTCAGCGACCAGGGAACTCGACTGATGATCGCCAGCCAATGACTCCCCTGGCATCCCGCATTAACCACTCCTGCCAAAGAGTTCCGGATCGCCAGGGAGAGCTTCTACGGCGTCTAACCGACATCCTGTCGTGGGTTCGAAGAGCAAATGCTACGCAAGCTGAACGCTCAGGCGCCATGGCTTACGGCACGTGCATGTTCAACACCAGCTCTGCCGTTCTCCTTCAAGTTGTTATGTCCGTGGTGGCTGCGGAGAGTGTTACTGTAGACGGGGTAGCTACTATTAAGCGTGCCGGGCGCCCGAGTTGCTGCATCGGAGATCAGACCGATCGGGCTAGACCCAAAACTGGTTGGACATTGGTTGCGACAGATGACAGAAACCTAGACTTGCACATGCTTTTGTATCGTGCCATCTCTGTCATGCTGGTCGCCTCAGAAAGACATATTGCGGAGAAAGCACATCGAGTCTGAACGGGCAGGTCAACTCTTTCCCAGTCCATGTATCAGCTCCGAAAGATCAGGAGAGGCTGGCGGTTACGCTTGTATTGGTTAAACCCTCGTTTCACACAGATTACTGGCTTCCCCGCCCTGAACTGGCAGACAGGATCCACGAAGTGTGTCTGACATGTGATAGTAGGCACTCGCCTGTGTGTTCGACGGACTTGCTTCCTCTCGACAGTTTCGCGACGTTTCCTGATCACGTCGTGGTCACGACGCAGAGACACAAGATGTACACACAATAACTCATGTCGAACGATCAAAGAAGCTCGCCGCCCTCGGCCGATGCACGGATTCCGGCAGCTGGGGCAAGGCCCGGTATTTCTGATGGCCCCCGCAATCCCCTCACGACGCTATCAATAGTTCGTCGGCAAAAGCAGAGCCATCTGTTCGCTGAGTCGCAATCTGGGACATGGGTGCCTGGCCATCAAATATGCCCACCCAGCCGCGTTGTTCCAAAGGTAGCAATCATTCATCGCTGACCCGTTGCTGCGAGACCACGCCGCAAAAGCAATCCACTGGTATTGACAGCTGCTATCGTCTTTCAAACACGATTGCGAGTCCCCAATTGCGACATGGCGAAAGAAATATTCGCAAAGTCATTGCCGCAGTCAATCGACAAATACGACGTAGCCGCGCTTCTGAAATCTACACCTATGAAGTCCTCTGTACACTTTGTACTCTCGTGGCATCTAAATCCTTTGGCGCGCCCTGGCGTGCCGCGTCTGCTCGACTGATGGGCGTGTTCAGGAGAGGTACCAGTAATACATTGACCAAACACTAGTCATCTGGCAAAATCGTAAGGGACCTGCAGCGTTAGCTTGACAGCCTCAATCAATAGGTTGATTTGATTAGCTACAAGTAATTGCAAATCGATCGAGCATAGGGTAGAAAAAACTCGACCTGACAAATGTTTAAGCTCTTTCGGATGAACCTGAGTATCATTTCTGTCAGAGCGTTGTTTAGAGCAGAGTGAAGGGGTCTTCCACAGGGTCCGCAGGTAGTCAGAATATAGGTATGGGATAGGAATACATCTGAATTCTGGCCCTCCCGCAGCCTATATATACGTTTCCCGTAGCCCTTAGCCTCTGGCCGACCCCCTGCTTGGCGACTCCGCAGGGAACCCGTAGGGTCCCCTGACGATTTCCCATAAGTCGGTCTATAGTAACCGCACAATAAGAACATATATGCATGATAGAGATGCGCTGGCATGGACCGAAGAGTACTGACAAGCAGTATGAGCCAGTGCTTGTTGGCGCTACTTTCTGAAGTCCAACCAATATGGATTCGACCGAAAGTTCTTTTGGAGACGCGAAAGGTGTTCATTTGGTGGCATGATTCCGTTCACCACCAAAGCTCGCTGCACAGAAAAAGTGTCGGGAGGCCACGAGACAGGAGGCTACTTGAGGGGACTAGGAGATGACGTAGGAATGGGCTGCGGAGGGGCCTCCTAGCTGCGGACGGCCAGAGCTCATATATGCCATACTCTCTCCCTGAAAATCAGCTGCTGATATTAGCTGCGGATGACTTCCTCAGTCTCCTCACCCACATGCTCTGGCAAAAGCGAGTTCAGAATGATTAATTGTTCCATCAAAGGATCTAAATGATACCTGTTCTTGTAATTGGAGATATTGCTTTTGCAACTGCCGCTACCATGCCTATCTACGTATTACAGATCTTTGCGCATGAAAACAGTACGAGGAATGGCACCCTGAAACTGTTTCTCATCTTCATAAAACCCTGGCTCAGTGTGTACGAGGCGGTACCCTCTCCTTGCATACCAATCCTGGTTGGCAACCTAATTCTCAGAAGTCAGCATGCTTCCCAAGCGGTTGAGAGTGATCCGCAAAACCCTTACTCACCTTTGGATTCTGAAATTTGATCTGGTCGTCTTTGAGCAGAGTGTCCAGCATGAGCGTTGTGGCAGAAAGCGGTGGTGAAGTAGCCATGCCTTCTAGTTTATCCATGGCTGCTCTACCGATGCCGCTGGACCGCAGAGCCTTTGAAATGAAAAGACTTTTGATCCATAGTGTTGAGTCCTCGGGCAAGTCAAGGTTGAAACCATCGGCTTCATGATATGAAATATCCAATGCAATATGGCCGACCGGGAAGAACTCGTTTCCCGACGGCTGTAGAGTGAGGCCCCGGAGCGTAGTACAGGTGTCTAAAAGAGGATCGCTTTGCTACATCTACTTGTCAGTCTTCATCGTCTCATTTGAGCCAAACCGATTACCCTTACTTTTGGATGGGCCGACTTGTGCAGCTGGATCATCTCCCCTGCTTGTGGGTCATGAGATTGTAGAACCTGTGGCTGTTTAGCAGGTGAAAATATGGACTGCATGTGCCTAATCAGCAATTGTCGGGTACTTACCAGCCAGTAAATACACTTGATCCCTCCCTGTTGGGCCTCCTTCCATGCCCCGGAGGGTTTGTCAATATGCCAACCACAGTCAATGCGCTGCTGGGTGAGCCGGTCGATGTGTTCAGGGGAGAGTGGATCCCATGGCACGAGGGCCACAGTAGAGGTGGCAATGTGTTTGACGTGCATATTGGTGATGCGATCTTGATGTTCCACGTTTTGGAGTAATGCTATCTGACGCAAAAGGCTGGAAGTCTCCGGGCTTTTATTACTGGCACCTGGATGAAATGGCACCCAAGAAATACAGTTAATCGGGTTCTGCTCTTGACACAAGACATGGCTGCCCTACCCCGCAGAATAACTGGTTGACTCATAAATTCGATTGAGAGCCGACGATAGCCCGCCGCTAAACCGTATCGATGATGGGAAATATCACAATCGGAAGACTTGTGGACCTTGCAATTCTGGGGGCACAACCTTCATCCCAGACCTAGTCGCGGCTCTTTCTTTGTTACGTGCTGTAGATGAACACATTGGATATCAGCTATTTCTGTTAAACACAGACATGCAAATTTCCATCAGACGACCGGTTGCTTCATAGGAACGTTTGTCTTGAGGTATCCTCTACTCGCTGCATTCGACGCCGCAGAAGCTCCTCAGCCACACTACAGCTCTGAGCGGTGCGGGGCGGCTCACATGGGGTTGAATATGGTTCATTCAAAGTAAGTAAGGTAGGCACTGTATCAGGGTGGCTCGATCACCATTCATCTTGAGGCCAATCGACCACCATGACCGAAATTTTCCTTACTATCGCGTTTCATAAAGATAAATCTGAGCCTTCATATCCTAGACAGGCGGCTATGACAACAAGAAATTTATGTCGTGATTACTTGAAATCCCAAGCACCTTTTTACTTTACTTAAAACTTTAGGACTTACGTCCTGTGTTAAAGATTACGTGCCACGACTTTTTGAAGCCAACTTGAGTTGATTTATTAGCAGAGGCGACTTAGTTGCGGCAGCATGATTTTTGTCCTGGTTGTCAGGTCTCGCCGCTGGTAAGTTGGACTTTGTTGCGTTTTTGCAGTCAGTGTGTCGGTCTCTGTATGTCTGTTTGCAAGCAGTCTTGGCTCACGAGCTTCAGCGTTCACCAATGATAACATACAGTACACCCATGTAATTAATTGCACCGCATTGATTGGACCTGGCAACAGCACTTCCTCGCAAGACATCAGTATCTCAAGTTTCGAAAGCGATGGCTTCTGTGTTAAAATAATATCGAAAAAAGCTAACAAACAACCATAGTGCTCCTGGGACATGCGCTTTAGATCATGTGACCCGGTCAGGTTCGGAGCAAGGCACTTAAACAAAACAATACACGTCAAGGTAAAGAAATACCGATGCTATGTTTATTACAGCAAGTCTTAATTCTCAATTGTTGTGAGTGCTCCCCTAGCTGAAGGAGCAGCGACTCAAACATGACCTAATCTAATAAAAAACGTTCTATCTACATCCAAAGTCCGGCACTGTGTATTGTCTTCCAAGATGTCCAGTCTGCTAGGAATACCGAGCTTGAGAAACAATCTCTCTCGCAAAACTGAGAGTTGTCGTTTGCATGTTGGAGTAGCCGCGGACAACTGCATGTGGTGGACTAGGGGCACTCGGCGGCCGCGCCGGTGCTGCATCCCTCGTTGACCGTGTGACCATTGGTGATAGGCCAGTCAGCGTGTCCAGAGCCGCCCCAGCCATCGTACTCAAAAGTGGCCATGCACAGCTTAGTGATCTTCTTCCTGACAGTTCTGCTCTGACTGTCGGACCAGCCCATGAGCATCTGTGTCCAGTAACTGCCCTTGCTTCTCGCTGGCACGGTGCACCGGGTAGCGCCGCCGATGGACTTGGACTCAGACCAAGAGTAGCCGAAATTGAGGTTGGGCGCAGCATTGATAGCTCTCTTAACATCGGGGACCGAGTCCATTCCGAAGCCGATCGAGAAGGACGTGCTCTGGGTGCGGCCCCAGTTGAACTCCTTGATGCATTCTCCGCTCGATAATTCACAGTAGAGGCAGCCCGAGGACTTGATCCAAGGTCCCCACCATGTGCCCGACGCGACGACGCGGTGCTCGCGGTAGGTATACGTCTGAACCTGGCAGGTGCCGTGGGCCTGGCGAGCTACAATGGCTGGTCCCTCGACAAGAGAGAAAGTCGAGCCGCAGGCAAGAGTCGAGTTCTCGGCTTCCCAGTCGTGATTGTCGAGGAGTTTCTCAATGCACGCGGTATCATCGACGACATTGACTACTGCCACGTCTTTGGCGGCGGCGGAGGCAGCGAGAAGAACGACGAGTGAGCTTAGCCCGCCGAGCTTCTTGAAATAGGAGAGAGAGACCATCTGATAGCTGGTTAGGAAGGCAACACCGTCAGCAGAGAAAAGAGTACATACCTTTGCGAATGTGGAATCGAATTGAATGGGATGAGAGGCGAGATGTGATTTAAAAGATGCGAAAATGCGTCTTTTTATAGTTTCCAGAACCCCTTCCAGAACGTGTTCGAGACTCACGCCAGCGGTGGCCTGAGAAAGCTCACGATACCTTCACCCGCTCGTGCCAGGCACTCCTACAACTTGGGTGACTTGGGACATCATGGTATGCTCGATCAGGCAGGTAGTCGAGTGCGTGATGGGTCCTCGGTTCGTAATTCGGCTCACGATGCAGATGTAGGCATGGGGCTGGGAACTTTTGTAGTTTGGAACTTTTGTCAAGCCTCGCCGCGCCTAGCTGAGAGTTCTTTCTGGGTTCATGTCGCACAACAGGGGCTAGGCTCAACGATCCTGTTGGTTAGCTGGGGCTGCCACGATTGTGCTCGACGTGCGATTGGCCTGTGGTATCTTGATGTGAGTCTGAGGTGCGAAATCTTCGAAAGTCAGCTGTTAGGCTGGCATGGATTATTAGCGCTTAATACGCCCGCTGCAGGCTCGCCGCCAGTCTCTTGATGGGATTTGAAGACGGAAGTGGACAGCTCACTTAACAACAGAGACACATCTAATGAGATCATCCCTTGTCAGCCTTACCATTCGTCTTCACTAGAATTGATTGTTGCTAGAGACGCCCTGTCAATACAACACTCATCCATCGTTCTGCAGCTCTGCGGCCTAGAGCATCTCGGGCTATCGATATCCTACATACTAGAACTCGAGCATGGCGAGGTTATCATGCAGATTTCGTGTATGAATCAATCCTGGGATACCCATGTAGATGCCCCCAGTGGAAAGCTTGAAGCCACGATCCTTCAGATTTATCACTGCGCGCGGTGCGATTAAGATTTCACCGCTTGGCGAGGTTCATCAAGCAAGCGACCTTCCTCTTCGGCACTGCTGTGCCCTTTCCCTGCATATTGGCCTCCACAACCGCGAGGCACAGTTGAAGAACGCAATCACCCGGACGTAGGGCAGAGGTGCATGTGGCTTCTTGTGGACTCGTCTTCGCGGCCGATTGGCAGTTCGCACGCAGCAGCCAATCCTCCACCAACCATAGGCTGTCTCGGCTGGCATTCAATAGACACGATCGCGAAGCCGGATCAGGCCGAGCGGAAGTCAATCTCAGATAAGCTTTACTCGCCTGACCCCACTATGTCGACCAAAACGCCCGCTGTGTATGCCAGAAACAGTTAGGTGGGGTATAGGAAGGGTCAGAGGGGCCTCAAGGGCGACTTAGCCGTACCGCTGCTTTGACTGTAGTGCATGACTTTTGATATGCTGCCCGGCGGAAATCTAACCTCTTCAGCTGACATTTTCAGAAACCCTGGGCCCAGAACAAACCCCTGGTCCATCTGACGGGCGCAAGCTGTGATTCCGGAGGTTTGGTCCGTCGTTCGGCGTCACACAGCATAGGACTTCCTGGAGGACTATTCATCACATATCTCTTCCCTCGTAGAATTTCTAGCCCTCGCTCTTCCCGCTTCGCCTCCGTCCATCGTCCTTTGTGCCTTGTGATTTCAATCGCCCTTTATTATGATTTGAGCATGATACCATAATGTTACTTCTTGCCTTGGACCACATGTCGTGTTTGACCAGGCCCCCACAGGCATCAAATGGGGAGGGGGGAGGGGTGCGATTTGCTGTACCGCCCCTTAACTGCATGCCAGCTGTCAGAGACCGAACCGGGCTCTTCTAGTAAGTCAGTGAACAGAATTCATACGCGCTTGATGGCGGCAACCCTCCTATCCGGGATAAGGGCCAAATTGGCATAACAAGTCAGACGAGATCCGCGGCAAACTCATGACGACAGGAGGAATTATTCATCGAACACCTCAGCCTGCAAAGAAGAAAGGAGCCTAAAAATGAGTGTTACAATTTTCACTTTTACTGGAAAAGACTGTCCTTTTGACCTCCATCCTGTGGTCGGAACTTGAGTATCTCGTCCTCGTCCACCTCTAGCTTTGCTGTCATGGTCTTTGCCAATCTATCAAGAGCTCCCGTGTTCTCAAGCTCAGGCACGCGCACCTTATCCCACCCACTCAGATTATGCACCAGCAAGGCGAAGCTCGAGTCCTTGACGAGGCTGTCCTTTCGTGTTGAAATCACGGTAAATGTGAGGAGAAGTGTGACGCATAGTGTCTCAAGGGCAATGACTGTCATCCAGGCCCAACGTACGTGGAAGTAAACTTCCTCTGTCAACATTTCTCCCCCAAAGAGTTGCCCTTCAATATTATCGCCGTGCTCTTTGCTCTGTATGAGACCGTCTAAGGTCTCTGCCATATTCCACATGGCGGTCTTGAGCCCGTTGAGCAGTATCCAGGCGCTCAACGGATTTTTCAGGACGTATTGTTCCTGAGTAAGGCTGATCATTCTTTTTATTGAGGAGGGTGACTCAGATGTGAGGCTATTTGGCATTTCTTTCAGGAAGAAAGCAACTGTATCCATGACGTAGTCCCGAGACTGAGGGTCCAGCACCAATTCCGTGTCTGTTGACGGGGCCACCCAGTACACGCTGTCGTCGCGGTCGTCGAGATGGCGTCTTCGAAGCGGCTCTGTGAACTTGGGCAGGTATCGCCTGGTCCAGTCGTCTGGTGCTGAAGTATAGTTCGAGTACGTTTTAGCGCAATAGTAGAAAAGAACACGGTGGACCTCAACATCAGGCGGCCCTACAGAGGTGGAAAAGGATGTTGACCTAGTGGTCAGGATATCTGCGCCCGCCACTATTGTCCGAATCGGTTTTCCCTGATCTTGTCCCGACGAAAGCTGCGTCAGATTTGCAAGACCACGATAGGCTTTGGTTTGTAAATACAGAGGGTCTTGAACGGGGCTCGGCAGCTCCTCCTCTTGGCTATTCGCTAAGCCACGGAAGACCCAGCTCACGTTGGACCGATATGGGGTGTGGTCTCTTGCTTCCTCACTTAACACTAGAATATCATAGGTGTCCTCTGGAATGTTGTAGGTGCAGTTTACTTCCCATATGGCGCTGTCTTGAATCGGCTCCCCAGATGTGAGTGGCGACGCCTGCCGCACAATGGGGCTGCAGGTGCGTGTTGTGTTGTCGGTAACGTTGTCGATGCTTACGCACATACCCAGTGTCGTGTATTCTGGCCACCGGCACGGTCCGCCAATGCAGAGAGAACTCAGCACTGTTACAGTTTTAGTTATCCCGCGTATCATATTCGAGACAAATTGAAGGCGACTCATAGGCTCCACTCCCTCAAGGGCTGCTGAATCGTCTTGCACAAACGTCGGAGACTTCGCCTCCTCACCGGTGCCCAGCCCCAAGACTTACTTTGGGTCATATACAAGACTTTGGATGTGTAGTTTGTAGCGTATGCCAGCAGAGGAACACGACTATAGTCTATAGCCTCCCGTGTATGAATCTCCAGGACCTGCTGCACACTCGGACCGATGGCGAGCGAGAGGATGGTCGTGATAGCCAGCAGTGAGATGACCATGTTTGCCTTGCCTAACATGAAGAGGGCCTGGAGGGAACCCCATGGTCCTCGGCTCGCTTTGTCAATGAGGTCCAGGTGGTTTAGGCTGTGAGCACGATTTTGGAAGTGCCGCCACTTCAGCTGGCTGAGACACGATGAGATGGGGACCGTAATCGCGGTCCGCGAGGCGGTGGCTATGATGGCAATATAAGTGTTGGGCTCGATGTTTAGAAACCCATGCCACGACAACCGCGGCGACTGGTCGATAGAGCCGAGCATCATGAACAGCAGGCCGCAACCTATGATGCTGACCATGCAACCGGCTATCTCCCACCACCACCACCAACTTCGGAGCCATGCGTGTTGCTTCAAGCGTTGACCATTGGACTTGCGTGGGCTCTCGATCGTGGTTGACAGCTGCTCGTTTGCTGGGGGGAGGAGAGACGTAGCTGCACTGTGTGTGATAAGACGCGTCGGCGATGCCGACATTCGCCGGGCCAAGGGCTTTCGGGGCTGGTAACGCATGGCGTATCGAAGGAAAGTCCGAGCGTGTTGGGGATTAGCTGGCCCGTCGGTCATCTTGTAGCAGCAAAAGGTTATGAATTGATGTCAAGCAATGACACCAGACATCCGCAAGAGACAGCCTGATGGGGGGATGCTTATAAAACCCGTGCGCCTCGAATTCCGTATACACCGATTACACGTGCGGCACACTAGTCAGCACCAAGTTGGTGGCTGAAGCAAGATGCACACTGATAGGCTCGTATATAGCCCGTAAATGGTGAGGCCTTTGGAGAGGCGAGTCTGGTCTGCCATCTGTACTGATTGGTTCGTATTCCTGCACTTCTGCTCCATGCAAAGCTTGACACGCGACCTCCGACTGGGAGGCTGGGAGCGTTATCATACTCTCCACCATTGTCCACCTGCAGCGCGGGTTACACAACTCCACACAACTGCTGTGTCCCCGTGTCGAGGTTGTTCAGCAGCACAGTCACCTGGCCCCTCCGCATGAGGAGGGTTGGCGCGGTGCTACCTCACGTACATATTTCTTTTCATCCATGGGAGCTTCGTTTGTCTGCGCATAAATCCCTTCAATTACGTCGCAACGTCCATCAATACCAGTCGCCGGCAAAGTGATCTTCAACTCGGAGAGCGTGCTGAAGCCCTGCGGAGCCTTGAAATAGGGGCCCGGTTAAGGCCCATGGGCTACTAGAACGTGTATACAAGGGTTGCGAAGGGCTCTCCTAGCTGCGGAGTGCTAGAATCGTGATGTATCTTGATCTGTACGTATCCATTTGCTGTGGATCCTCAAGTGCGGATGACCTTCTCAATCTGCTCAATCCAAAGCTCTGAGACCTTCTAAACCCCATCCTTCGCAGCAGCTCCATGACTCGGAAGAAAAGTCAAGCTATTACTGTCCCCAATAGCTCTCACATCTTACCGAGCATATGAAAAGATGGCCTCCACAACCATGGGAGGGCCAAACTCGAGGATGCTGTGGCCTTTCTTCTAGGCTCGGATGCAGGTGGTCGTCTTGGCGAATCACTTTGTGCGATCTGCGCACCAGATTAGAAAGGGAACGTAACAGGTGCTCACTGCTTTCTTACGACTGGCCTCGACATCAATGAAGAATGCAATGAAGTCTTCGGCACTTCAACAAAAGCTTACACTCAGACACAATTCACAAGGCAGCAACACCTCAAACCGATTTCTGCAGAGACATGTCATTTTCACCACGTCGGCCGTAACTCGTGACTCGTATCCTAACCATGCAAAGCCCCCTAAATCAGTCCTTGCCGAAAAACTTGCCCAGCCCATCCTTGGCATCGACAATCTCTATCTTGACGAGCAGCGCACACTTTGTCTCCTGCCCCTTCAGGTCGAGCATGCGGATGAAGTTCCACTCGCCCGTGGCGTAGAGCAGGCGCACGGCGGCGACGGCAAAGATGGGGTTCGACGCCCACGAGTCGTCGCTCTTGATGAGCATGCGCAGAAAGACGAGAGGGTTGTCGTCGTACTCCCACTCGAGCACCTCGTCCCAGACGGGGTCGTTGGCGGGCGGGTTCTTGCCGTCCTTGTGCAGGAAGCCGAGCTTGTGCTGCCTGTAGCCGGCCGTCTTGCGCTTGGGCGGCTTGCTTGTCAGGTCGTCTGGGTGCACGAGGGTGCAGGTGAGGTAGGGCTTGATGTCGTCAGGAGCGCGACCGTCGGGGAGCGGCACGTCCGAGGCGCCGGCAACGTGAAGACGCAGCTTCTTCTTGCGGCGCTTGTCGGTGAGCTGTCCGTCGCCTCCCGATCGAATGGCGGGCGGTTTGAGGACATAGCCATCGGTGCCGCTGAAGAGGGCTTCGTTGATCTGCATGGCGGCGCCAAAGGTCTGCCAGTTGAGGGCGCAGATCTGGGCGCCGACAGCCCAGAAGGGCACGGGCTTGAGGTTGCGCGACGAGATGCGCGTGCCCTTGGGGTAGACGCGCATGAGATGGCGGGCATTGTGATTGGCAATGTGGGTGCTCTGCGCCGGCAGATGGGCACCGAGGCCCGACTCGGACACGTTGATGAGGTGGTGGTGGGGGCCGACAAACTGGCCGCCAGGGTCGAACCACGAGTTGTTCGGCGGCTTGACCGACTGGGCGTAGACACCGAGCGCCGATAGCTCGGGAATGATGACGGCGGAGGGGGCGGCCGTGTGCTTCTTCTCGTGCCAGACCTTGCGGGCGGCCTTTTCGTCTTCGGCCTCGTCGTCGTCATCGCTGCTGCTGCTGCTGCTGTCCGAGTCCTCCTTCTCGTCGGGGTAGTGGTACTCGACAATGACGGCAATCTTGGATCCCAGCTCGGCGAGGGTGACGTGTTCGCCGGACCCTTCCTGCTCGCGGTGGCCCTCTTCGCGGATGGCCCTGCTCAAAAGGCGGTCGCCGAGGACCTCCTTCATGATCTCGACGAGACGGCGCTGACCATGGGCGTCACAGTGATTCTCGAGGGAAAGGATGATGGGAGCCGCCTGCCATCCGGCCTCGGTGTGTTTCCTGGCCTCCTCTGTTTCTTCATCGTGCACGTCGCGAATGGCCTCACAGACGGCGCGGAAGGGAATGTTGGAGGTCAACGTCCAGCCGTGTGTGACCTTTGGCTCGTCCTTGTTGTCACTGTTGTCCCAAGCGTCAATCTCTACGCAGCGCGATCCCGCCTTGAGGGCCGTCTCGTACGCCGTCGCACACGAGTTTCCGTACAGCTGGTGTGCCAGGAGGTACGTGTTGTGGCTCGAGCTGACAAAATAGTCTGGCAGCGGGTAGGATCTGTCGGTGACGTCGGCGGGGACCCTGATGTGCGGTCGCACGATGAGGTCGCGAAGAGCTGGCCCGACGACATCTTCGGTCTCGAGGTCAACATCGCTCGCGGGCAGAATGCCGTGCTCGGCAATGTAGGCCTTGAGGGCATGGCTGACGCGGAGGTTGTGCTTGAGGGCCGTGTCGCGAGCACCGTGGCCTCCGCCGGCGAGGGTGCCGTTGCTTACCTCCTCGCCGTCGTCTTCTGTGTCGTCCTCGTGGGTGCGGGCCGCGAAGGGGTTCAATTTGGCCATGCCCGAGGTGAGGATCGACGCCATTGTGCGATGAGCAGGGGGGTCTGGCCCGCGATGACAGGGCGACTGCGGGGTTCCACTGTGTGAGGCAGATGATGGTAGGCTGGGGGAGAGGGATACAACAGGTGGAGTGAGATTTGCGGGACAATATTGACTGATGGATGCAGTGAAGAAGAGGCAGACATGCAGGTGTTGCAGTGAGATTGATGATGATGATGGTCAGGCGGGCGACGATCAAGGCGACGACGAGATGGCGAGCTAGAGCCTCGCAACACGAGGAAGGAGGGGCTACGTCAGGAGCTCTTGCTTCTTGCTTGCTGGTTAAGCGTCGCCCAATCACGAGCTCATCGCTGCCATCGGTACGTACTGGCCGCGTGTGTAGGTCTTGGCAGCTGCGGACAGCTGACGTGGGCATCGTCATTTTTGTATCAGATCAGTGCCTCTTATGATGGTATTCATGAGCAACGTATCATTATGATTTGAAGTAGATCGAGGCAGAAGAGAATCATTTCTCATCGGACTAACAGACGATGTATTGAAGCCGAGAAGAGATCCAGAGATGGCATGTTGCGCAACGTCGCCTTGCCAAAGTATACACAGCGGAATCGTGACCTGGACGAGTCCTTGGACACCTCCTCCACGTCGCCCGTGCTACGGCATACGAGGCCTGGCATACCCTTTATTGTGATTCATCATGGTTCATTCCTCATTATTGAAGTGACCATGGTCGACAGCTAACCTTTACGTCTTCACGACTCTCGCAGAGAGCAACAGCCGCGGCAGGGCAAGTGCGGGACGTCGGGATCAACCTCAAGCCATGGATTCTCACTCTCATCAGGTAGGTAAGAGTAGGTTCATGTCTCAGTGGGGCTGTGAGGCCGATTCTTTGGGCTTAGTTCAGTGCCGGCGCTTTCCCAGTGAAGATAGCAGACATGTCAATCAGGGAAAAGTCAAGGCAGTGTCTTGCAGCATGTTTTGATCAGCAGGGTTGGTAACGATGATGGTCACTCTACCTCGGGAGACACGAGCCAACAAGGTTACTTGGAATATTTTGCGTTTCATCAGTTTCTCGAAAAAGTCCCTGGGTAGAAACTGCATCATTCTGATCCGGTCATGATTGTAATGACAAACTCTGATTCTTGGTTTCCCAAAACAACTATGATTAACTACCTCATTACAGAATCCAATTTCTCCTACTACCATTCATCACTTTTCATAAAGCACGTAGAAACCAGGCCACACACATAAAGCGGCAGCTCGATCCAGCTGGTCTATCAGGAGACACATGCTGTAAGGCCGCCACCGCTGAGGGAAAGCACACATCTCTGGCCGCCGCTACAACCGATATTGAGGCCAGGCACACAGAGGTTGGGAAGGATGCAAACGTTCACCGATGCGCTGCCAAGACCGGCAGCGACACAGATGAGACCCGAGTCGCAACCCCCGCCAGCATTGCACGTCGCCGGCGAGTTGTTCGACACGCACGTGTTCGGGCCTGTTCCGCTGCTGGGCGCAGTGCACGTCTGGGTGGACGTGCAGCCGGGCGTGCAGACGAGGGGCTGGGGCGTCGTGACTTCGTTCGGCTCGCAGGTGTTGGGCCCGGTGCCGCTCACGGGTGCAGTGCACGTCTCGGTTGCCAGGCATCCTGGGGTGCAGACAGGGCCCGTATTCGACGTACTGGGCACGCAGGCCGTGAGACTGCCACCGCCAAGCTGGAGGCGGCACGTTTCGCCTGAATCGCAACCAAAGTTGGTAACAGGTACGCATAGTCGTGGAAGAATACAAAAGTCAGCAGAAGCGACGCCGACATCAGCTTCAACACAGATAAGGCTACCACTGCAAGGGCCACCAGTATCGCCACATGCGGCAGGTGTGTTGTTCGGCTCGCAGGTATTCGGGCCTTCGCCGTTGGTTGGTGCCGTGCAAGTCTCGGTGGCCAGACATCCCGGGGTACAGACCGGGCCCGTGTTCGATGTGCTAGGCACACAGGCCGTGAGACTGCCACCGCCGAGCTGGAGGCGGCACGTCTCACCTGTATCGCAACCAAAGTTGGTAATAGGAGTGCAGACTCGTGGGAGGATGCAGAAATCAGCAGAGGCGACGCCGACATCGGCCTCAACACAGATAAGACTACCGCTGCAAGGGCCGCCAGTGTCGCCGCAGTTGGCCGGCGTGATCGTATCGGGCTCGCAGGTATTAGGCCCGGTGCCGCTGACAGGCGCTGTGCAGGTCTCGCCAGAGTCGCAAGCCGGTGTGCACGTAAGTCCAGCAGGAGGGGTATCGGGTACGCATGCGGTCAGTGAGCCGCCACCGAGCTGGAGACGACATGTCTCACCTGTATCGCAGCCAAAGTTGGTGACGGGAACACAGACTCGTGGGAGGATACAAATATCAGCGGAGATGCCACCAGCATCGGCTTCAACACAGATGAGACTACCACTGCATGGGCCGCCAGTGTCGCCGCAGTTGGCCGGCGTTACCGTGTTTGGCTCGCAAGTATTAGGTCCAGTGCCGCTCACAGGCGCTGTGCAGGTCTCGCCAGAGTCGCAAGCCGGTGTGCAGGTAAGTCCGGCGGGAGGGGTATCAGGTACGCATGCCGTGAGTGAGCCGCCGCCGAGCTGTAGACGACATGTCTCACCTGTATCGCAGCCAAAGTTGATGACGGGAACACAGACTCGTGGGAGGATGCAAATGTCAGCGGAGATGCCACCAGCATCGGCTTCAACACAGATGAGTCCACCAGTGCAGGGTCCACCGGTATCGCCGCAGTTGGCCGGCGTTACCGTGTTCGGCTCGCAAGTGTTGGGCCCGGTGCCGCTGACAGGCGCTGTGCAAGTCTCAGTGGAATCACAAGCCGGTGTGCAGGTGAGGCCAACAGGAGCATTTGGCACACAGGCCGTCAGGCTACCACCTCCGAGCTGGAGACGGCATGTCTCGTCTGCGGTGCAACCAAAGTTGGTCACGGGAATACAGACTCGTGGAAGGATACAGATATCGGCAGAAATGCCACCAACGTCAGCGTCGACGCAGATCAATCCGCTCTCGCAAGGCCCACCGGTATCACCACAGTTGACTGGCGCGGTATTGGGCTCACAGGTGTTGGGTCCTGTGCCGCTGACTGGCGCTGTGCAAGTCTCGGTAGAGCCACAAGCCGGCGTACAAGTGAGGCCGACAGGAGTATTTGGCACGCATGCCGTCAGGCTGCCGCCTCCAATCTGAAGGCGACACGTCTCGCCTACATCACAACCAGTGTTGCCGATGGGGATGCACACACGCGGGAGGATACAAATATCGGCAGAGATACCACCAACGTCGGCGTCGACACAAATCAGGCCGCTATCGCAAGGTCCACCGGTATCACCGCAGTTAGCCGGCGTGTTGTTCGGCTCACAAGTGTTAGGCCCGGTGCCGCTGATAGGAGCGGTACACGTCTCGGTCGAGCCGCAAGCCGGCGTACAAGTGAGGCCGGTAGGGGTATCCGGGACACAGGCCGTCAATCCACCGCCTCCGACCTGAAGGCGACACGTCTCGCCTGCGTCACAGCCAGTATTGAGAACGGGAACGCAGAATTGTGGCAGAATGCAGACGTCAGCAGAAATGCCGCCGACGTCGACATCGACGCAGATGAGCCCACCAGTACAGGGCCCGCCAGTATCACCGCAGTTGGTCGGCTGCGTCACGGGTTGACAGGTTCCGACACCGCCGACGATAGAGTCGCACTCGAAGCCTTCAGGACAGTCTCCTTGGACCTGGCGCTTCGCCCTGGGGATGGCCACAGAGACGGTGCAGGACTGCGGCACACAGACGGTGCCGACGCAGGTGGTTCCGGTTCCGCAGGCGGGTGTGCAGGTGGCGGGCACGGTAGGTGTGCAGATTCCCGTGTTGCCGGTGGCGACAGTGCAGGTGAAGCCGTCGGGACAGTCGGCCTGGACCTGGCGCTTCATTGTGAACCTCGTCAACTCGGGGAGGGTGCAGATCTGGGGAAGACACTGGCCGGCGATGCAGGTGGTTCCTGTCGGGCAGTCTGGCGTGCAGGTGTTGGGAACCTCGGGCGTGCAAGTTCCACTGTCGCCTGTGAGAATCGTACAGACCGAGCCTTCGGGACAGGTGCCCTGGGACTGACGCTTCGCCATCTTGAGGGTAGGGGCGGGAATTGTGCACCCGAGAGGTACGCACGTCGTGCCCACACACAGGGAGCCGGCCGCACAGGTTGGGTTGCAGGTCTCTGGTGTTGTAGCAGGCAAACAGACACTGGGACCACCTCCAGCGGGAACAGTACAGACGAAGCCTTCAGGACAGTCACCCTGGCTCTGGCGCTTGTCGAAGCGACGGAACAGAGGCAGTGTGCACGTGTTTGGCACGCAGATACCGCCGACACATGTCGAACCAGCGTTGCAAGTGGGCGAACAGACGGGAGGGGTAACGACAGGAACGCAGACGCTTCCAATACAGTTGAAGCCGTTGGGACAGTCACCCTGGGTCTGTCTCTTGCTGATGTCGAGTGTGACTGTGCACGTATTCGGCACGCAGACACCGCTGACGCAGGTAGTATCACCCGTGCAAGCCGGGGTGCAAGTCTCAGGGCCCGTGAGATCTGGTACGCAGATTGTCGCGCCACCAACAGCAGCGACGCAGAGGAAGCCATCGGGACAGTTACCCTGGGATTGGCGTTTACCGAGCCGCAAGCCCACTTCGATGATGCACGTCTGCGGCACACAGGCGTTGTTGACACAAGTCTGGCCTGTGGTACAAGCGGGAGTGCAACCAGTCGGTGGCGTCAGGTCGGGGATGCAGATGGATATGCCGCCTACGCCAAGGGCGCAAACGAATCCATCGGGACAATCACCTTGTGTCTGTCTCTTGAGAAGGTTGACGCCGATGCTGATGGTGCACGTCTGAGGCACGCACTGTCCGTCGACACAGGTGAAGCCAGGGCCACAGACCGGGTTGCACACTTCAGGGCCGAGATCAGGCACACAGGCGCCAACGCCGCCAACGCCGATGACGCAGTTGAAGCCGTCAGGGCAGGTTCCTTGTGTCTGACGCTTCAAGATACCGATGCTTTCGTTGGGAATGGTGCATGTGTCAGGAACGCAGACGTTGTTGATACAGGTCGAGCCTGCAGCACAGGTCGGGTTGCAGACATCGGGATTGACGGTCGGCACACAGATGCCAGTGCCGCCAGCGCCGACAGCACAGGTAAAGCCCTCAGGACAGTCGCCCTGCTGACGCTTGTCGAGGGCGAGACCACTGACGGTGGGCAGGTTGCAGGTGGCCGGGACGCAGGTATTGGCGACACAAGTCTGGCCATTGCTGCAGGCCGGCTCACAGCCTGGGTTGGTATCGGGAATGCAGACGCCAACGCCGCCCACACCGAGGGCGCAGGTGAAGCCTTCACCGCACTCAGGGGTGCACGTGGGAGGCGTCACATCAGGGACGCAGATGCTGACACCGTTGACACCGAAGATGCAGTTGAAGCCGGTGCCGCACGCGGGGTTGCACTCGGGCTGCGAAATCTCAGGCACGCAGACGCTGAGTCCGCCGGCTCCGATGACACAAGTGAATCCAGTACCGCACTCGGGCGTGCATACAGGGGGCGTGACGTCGGGAATACAGATACCCACGCCGCCAGCGCCAGCCGAACAAGTAAAGCCGGTGCCGCATTCGGGAGTGCACACAGGAGGCGTGACATCGGGAACGCACACGGTGATGCCGAGCGCGCTGATAACGCACGTGAAGCCATCTCCACACTGAGGGTTGCAGACGGGTGGCACGACGACGGGAATGCAGACACTGATGCCGCCGAGGCTGATGACGCAGGTAAATCCTTCGCCACACTCAGGTGTGCAAGCAGGAGGCGTGACATCGGGTACACAGACGCCCACGCCTCCGAGACCAAGGGTGCACGTCGATCCCTCAGCACACTCGGGAGTGCAGACGGGAGGGCCGACATCGGGGACGCAAATCGAGACACCTCCAACACCAAGGGCACAGGTGAAGCCATCGCCACACTCGGGTTCGCAGGTGGGAGGCGTCACGTCCGGCACGCAGACCGAGACGCCGTTGACGCCAAGGACGCAAGTAGAGCCCTCTGCGCACTCGGGGTTGCACGTGGGCGGTTGGTCAGGCACACAAACGCCGATGATGCAGGTCGAACCAGCAGGACACCCGTTGGGACAGGTAGGGAGCACGATAGGCACGCATGCGCCGTTGAGACACGTCTCGGGCGCAACGCAAGCAGGCTCGCACTCGTTCGTGACGGGCACACAGACACCGAGAACACAGGTCGCACCAGCTTCGCAAGCTGGCTCACAGACGCCAGGTCCTGTCGGCGGCACACAGACGCCGTTGACGCAGGTATCGGTTCCAGTGCAGGCCGGTGTGCACGTGGGGTTCGCGGGAACACAGACGCCGAGGACACATGTGTCGGTCCCAGTACAAGCTGGGTCGCATAAGCCAGGGTTGGGCAGGACGATGCAAACACCCTCGACGCATTGCTCTCCGCTGTCGCACTCGGAATCATTCGTGCAGGTGTCGGGAGGATTCGGCACACACACGGGGCCATTGGGACCCATGGCACAGGTCGTACCGGGCGGGCAGGATCCCGTCTGGCGACGACCGACAGCCGCCGCCGGGTCGATATTGCAGGTGGGCGGATCGATGATGGGCAGACACGTATCCTCGGGTCCGCAGACGAAGCCGGGTCCGCACACGGGATTGCATCCGGATGGTGGAGTCACCGGCACACAAACGCCGTTAGCGCACAGCTCACCGGAGCCGCAGGGTGGGTCGCACACGGGGCCGGTAGTGGGGACGCAGACGCCGTTGACGCACGTGTCAGTTCCGGTGCACGCCGGATCGCATGTGACGGGGCCGACCGGCGGCACACACGCGCCGTTGATGCAGGTATCGAGGCCAGTGCAGGCTGGGGTGCAGGTATCAACAGGAGGGACGCAGACGCCGTTGACACAAGAGTCGTCTCCTGTGCATGCTGGATCGCAGGTGCCGGGAGGGTTGGTTGATGGAACGCAGACGCCATTCAGGCAAACCTCATCAGAGTCGCAGGCGGGAGTGCAAGTGACAGGTCCGACAACGGGAACACACTGACCGTTGACGCAGACGGACCCAGGTGCACAGGTGGGATTGCAGACAGGGCCAACAGGGGGGACGCAGACGCCGTTGAGACATGTAGCGCCGCCAGTGCAAGCAGGGTCGCACGTCTCGGGTCCGACGAGCGGCACGCAGACACCGTTGACGCAGGTCGAGCCAGGAGGACACGAAGGTTCGCACGTCACAGGACCCACGACGGGAACGCACTGGCCGTCAACACACTGGGAGCCGGGCTCGCAAGCCGGATCACAGGTGACAGGTCCCACGACAGGAACACAGACACCATTAATGCATGTGTCGGTACCGGAGCAGGCAGGGTTGCAAGCAGGGCCGGCATCAGGGACACAGACACCATTAATGCACGTGTCGTCGCTGTCGCAAGGCGGGAAGCAGACGTTGGGGCCAACAATGGGCACGCACACGCCATTGGCGCACGTCGAGAGCGGACCGCAAGCAGGGCTGCAGCCGGGTCCCACAGGGGGAATGCAGACGCCGTTGAGGCAGCTATCGTCGCCTTCGCAAGCGGGATCGCATCCACCAGGCTGGGTGAGCGGGACGCAGGCGCCGTCAACGCATTTTTCGTCCTTTGCGCAGGTGGGGTTGCAGACACCGGGTTCGCCGTCGCCTCCTCCTCCTCCTCCGGGGACGCAAGTATCTTTGAGGCAGACGAAAGAAGGAGGACAAGCTCCGTAGGAGCCACAGCTGCCAGGATTGCCGGGTGTCAGGTCAACACAGACGGCGCCGCCAATGCAGACCTCGTTGGGTCCACAAACGGTGTCGCCGCAAGGACAGTCAAAGACGTAGTCGCCGTCAGGTCCACCGCCGGGCTGGCCAATGTAAACGGGACGACAGCTGTCGCGGTAGCAGAATTCGCCGTTTGAGCAGCCACTGCCGCATCCCTCGAATTCGCTGCCGCCGCCCAGCGGCAGGCATGTGTTGCCGCAGCAGAAAGAGTTGGGACCGCACGACTTGTCGCCGCAGCTCGAGGGGCGGCCAAAGTTATACCACTGTCCGTTGTGTTGCACGCTTCCGTAACCAGCATCGGGGAACCAACCGCCGTACTGTGCGGATCCCTTGACCGTGCCGGAGCTAGAGCTGCCAGAACCTGAGCTAGATCCCGAAGACGATCCGGACCCAGACCCAGACCCAGGGCCGCCTTGTGGCTGACAAGTCTTGGGTAGGTCGCCAAAGCAGACACCCGAGACGGAGACCTGGCCCTCAGGACAACTGCCAGGGTAGGTGCTGATGTGCATGGGAACAATATCGGACTCCCAGCAGAATGTACCGGGGTGCAGATCTTCTTTCTTGCACTTGTCGAGCGGCTGGCCGACGGCAACATCGTGGCACCCGCCGTCGACACACAGCTGGCCTGGCTCGCAGGTGGCAGCGTCAACGCCGCAGTGGTAGGGGTCGGTGCCGACAATAATAGTGGATGAGCCGAGGGTGATGGGGGTGCAGACGCCATTGTCGCAGTAGTTACCGGGATCGCAGGCTTTGGTCTTGTCCTTGCCAGGTCCGCAGACGTACGGGTCTTCGGTGAGGTCGAGAGGGATGGCAATGCCGTTGACGCAGACTTCGCCGGGAGCGAGTTCGACGGGCGTGATATCGCCGCAATGCAGCGGGTCGAGGATGATCTGAATGGGCTCGCATTTGCCTTCGTCACACCATTGGCCCGGCTCACAGCCGTCGAGGCACGATTCGAGAGCGTCGCCAAAGGTAAGGGGCTGACATGTGCCGTTGACGGCGAGCTCGGCCGCCTTGCAGCCGTGTTCCTTGGGGTTCAAGGAGATAACTGACCAGCAGGGTTCGTGTTGGGCGCCGCGGGCAACCAGGCCGGCGGCGGAGGGGGAGTCGATGGAGGAGGAGCGAGTGACGCGGCGCATGCTGGAGGCGCCCGTGATGCTGGCCTGGCTGGCGAGCAGAGCAAAGGCTGCCAGGCTCAGCCGATCAATGTAATTTGTCATCATAATGTCGACTGTTGTTGTTAGTAGTGGGATCTCAGATCATGATCGTGCTGATGATGAGATGGATGAGATGAGCGAGTAACGAAAAAGGCCAAGAGAAGAGGACAGGAATGATTTATACTTAATATTGATTCGATAGCATGGAATCCAAAGTCATAGATACTGATATGGTTTGTCGGAAAGGGGCTGAGGCGGATCCCAGGGTTCGAGACTGGGATTCAGCAGGACCCAAGCCCCGGGTCGCTATGTCGCTCACCTCGACGCTTTCGTAGATTCCTCTGCTGTGACGAACGGTATGATGTGGTACCCATACGAGGTCCAGGGATATTCTCATTCCATCTGCCGCGTCGTGTCGATTCCAAAGGATCACCCATCATCAGCTCCACGGCCTGCTCAGCCGCAGCCCTAGGGTTCCTTAGGGTCTGGGCTTCACGACCACGAGGCTCCAAGAGAAGCACGGTTGCGGACATGCTCATGGCCTAGGATAGGTCAGACATTCTCAAAGCTCTGGACTTGTCTAACATGCTTGGAGCTATGGTGCAGGCCGCTGGGTGGCAACGCTGTCACGCAGGGCGTGATATGTCCTCGGTGGGGCACGAACGAGTTAGCTTGAGATCCAATATCATGGCCTAAAACAAATGACACGAGGAGACTAGCCAAAACTTTACCGCCCGTGTATATGCTTCCTGTGCCTGTGTTGTGGATCGTGTGGAGGGTGCCACAATACCAGCCTAGGGCAGGGAGCATGGGAGCCGCTATCAGCAAGGAACACGACGCGGAGGATGTTTTTCACTTTCGTCACAAAAGCTCAAGCGAGAAAGTGACGCACGGCTTGGTCTTGAGGCCCTGG
The DNA here is from genome assembly GCF_003724135.2 of Verticillium nonalfalfae. Lineage (NCBI taxonomy): Eukaryota > Fungi > Ascomycota > Sordariomycetes > Glomerellales > Plectosphaerellaceae > Verticillium > Verticillium nonalfalfae. The sequence goes on along the minus strand of NW_021167257.1, from coordinate 42,780 downwards.
CCTTGGCAGCATCATGCTGGGGTGCACTGGTGAGTGGTCGGCCAAGATTCTTCATAGACGAGCTTCTAAACCTATTCGCACCATATCCTGGCCTTCACTTCCACCTCTTGAGATGTCAACTTCATTTGTTTTCATCCACCACGTGTAGCTCACCGTCAACGTGCCTACCATGCATGCACCAAGCTGGAAGTCGACCGTCTGTCTTGACCAAGTACGTCGCGAAAGCTCCTTCATTCGAGGTCTCAAACAGCCAAACCCCTGCATTCCACCGTAGATCAGATCACTACAGAAAAAGCGCCGCCCACACTCTGCACCTCGTACCTTGCAGGCTAAGACGCCACATGCCACTCCTCATGGCTCGCTGATCCCGTCGCATCCGCACATCCGCTGGCTCCTCAGCTCGTGCGGCCCCCCAACGGAAGAGCGTTACACAAGGACCGAGTCTGACGCTTGCGGCTCGACCTCGTCGCCGCCGCACAGTAGCCACGCTAGCCACACGATACTCATGATTGTGACAAGGTCATTCTTCTCCTAATGGGATGCTCCTTTGCAAAGCGAAGCAAAGTGCATTTCTGGCTAACGTCCACTTATTCGCTCGACAAGGGAGGATCGACAGTATACTGCCAAAAGGAGTATGGCGCCATCTCGACTAGGAGAATGCAGTCCGATCAGGAAGGGAGCTAGGCGGGGTTGGCTCCCCTTGCTAGTCGACCTGTCATCCAGCTAGACTCGCACAAAGACGAGGTGGGTAGGCCTCCCGTCGCGATCAGTCCACAGCTCGCAGGGCTAGATCCATCGGCAAAGGGAAGCCGAAGCCTCCAATGCCTTGGAGGGGACCTTGTCCGAGACATTTCACTCGTGGCTGAGATGCCAAGCATCCCTCATGCAAGCGGCCACAGCGAGCACTCCCCCCCTGAGAAGGGCATGACGACCAGACTCCTCAGCTTTTCTGCCCGTCCCCCTCTTTTCCTAGAGAACCACTGCCCGAAGCCCGAGACAGACGGCGGGCCAAGATGGAGGCGTGGTTTAGTCATCGCTAAAGCTGGCCTGTTCCGGCTACCTGCGAGGCGCGGCACCAGACGCACGCCGAGACGCCAGGCTTCTGGGGGTTTCGTGTTTGCGGATGAATGATCTCATTCTACAGGGTTGTTATTTTCAAAAAGTCGACAGGGCACAAACACCAGATCCTGATGCGATCAGATCATCCCGTCGGGGGTTACAATCCGAGCGGCATAGGCTGGGGAGAACATGGACTAGGCCTAATTGGATGCCTCCTCATTCCCGATTCGTCCTGCTCCTGTGTAAATTCTTCACAATCAGACAAGACAATCCCTGTGCACTTTGTTGCAGTACAAGGGAGAGCCCACCTAGCACCACTTGTCAACACACCACATTGTTCGGGAAGAAGAAAAAGAGGGGGCCGATTAGCAGTGATGGGGGGAGAAGGCTGTGATCGAGCAAGGACTGAATTGTCTAGCCCTGGTCTCCTCGCATTCCCCTGCCGCTGTCACCTCGAGTCTCACAATCCAGACCCCTCATGCGGTCTTGCTAGAGCGAGTGCCGCGAGTCAACCAGGCCATCCATGGCCTGCGCAGTTGAGACAACCACACCAAGCCACGAAATATCTGATCAACGCCACAAACTTGTCCATCCCCCCTTCAGACGCGATGATGTTTTATGGTTTTTGGGGACGAGTGCCGGAGATAGGGAACCCTTTGCCATTCAACTTTGTTTGGCCTCACCAAATGTGGACGTTCCTGGCCCAGCAGGGCATACCTCCTCAGACGCCCTAGAAAAGAGTGCGCAAGCCTTAGACACCACTTTTTAAAACACTAGTAGACGGTCGTAGAAAAAGGCCAAGCCGGGAGATCATCAGCAACGCGTTCCCCCCGAAGCGCCGCTGATCTGACTGTTCGCGCGGGGGGTTGGGGCTGCCCGCAGGAAAAGGCGAGCCGATGCCAAGAGCTTGACAGCTCGGTTGGGGAGGAGCGAGCAGTCCGGTGCAGAAGAAACGTGATGGCATTGATGTTTGCGGCTTCGGTTGCGGCGTGGTTCAGGCGTCCAAGCTTGCAAAGCCTAGGAGGCTGGCAGCTCAAGATTGGAGCTTGGGGCTTGGGTGCTGGAGCTTGGAGCTTGGAGCTGTCGAGATGATAGATAGCGCGTCTGAGCGGGTAGCCAAAGGTCGGCGGTCCGAGACAGGGGGTCACGAGGCGTAGCAGACGGCGGTGGTCGCTCGGGAACTCACTCAGCCGTGTTCCTAGCGACTATCATTGACCTGACACTAGTAACGGGCAAAGTACTCTGACGCTTTTGTTTCCATCTGGCGTCTGCTACGACACGGCACTGGCGACTCTGAGCGTTGTGACACCCGTTACGCACGCCAATAGTGTCGTGGGACAACCGCAAACATCACAACATTGAGTTGCTGTGCTGCAGCTGAGAAGTGTCCCACACGTAGGTCCCAGGATCCTCATCACAATCTTAGTACAGCATTATGTTTACGTTTCGGTTAGTCTAGGCGTTGAGATTTGCAGACCTCGTGTTGCCATACTTCCTAGTATGGCTCAACCGTGATCTCAAGCTGGACATTTAACCACGTAAGCGAGGCACAGCGGGCAATGTCTGACCAACACCCCCTTTTCGTCGCAGCCCATGGCCGTTTGCATCTCTTCTTGGCAGGGCGCGCTTTGGTGAGGGTGATGAGATCGTTGAGCGAAGGTAACACGTCACGAGTAAGAAGCGCGTCTTACCGATGGTCACCTGAAAAGTGTGGTCTCAAGCTATCTCAGCAGAATTACCTGGTCTAGTCAGCTGGCGGTCTTGGCCTCCTTCAAATTGGCTGGGGATAACTGAGTTTTCACAGCAAACCTTCGATTCACCTCTTCCCGTTTGCTCCTTGCTAGCCATCCTGCTTCCTGGTCCGCGGACGAGTGGCTTCTTCCGTTTACCGGCAGTTCACAGTATGCGTAGCCCAACGTGTTCCGCTATCTTGAGACACACGCAAGCTTGTGATACTGAATACAAGGTGAGTTTCGGAGAGTCAGGGGCCGTAACGGTGATTGTTCAAAACCGGCGCCTCTTGGCTGACGCACGCACTTTTGAGTTTTTTATCTTTCAGCCGTGGCTTACTGGAGAGAAATTGCGATCTAGATTATAAGAGAAGTCGAGAATGAGGAACCAACGACAGTGGAATACAGTATGTGTCATAGATAGCATGAGGTTAGGAGAAGTACCACACTGCCAAGCATCATGTGACAAGTGGAGGCTCCGTCAACGTCTGCTCTGTCTAGACTGGCCGGAGAGGCCCTCTCGATAAAGCGTAAATGCTGGAAAGCTAAAATCCTTCATCCGGAAAAGCACTCTCTGTGTATCTATCAGACATCCAGGGAAGCCAATCCGGGGTCCCGTGGGGTGCACGATTTTATCGTCATGCCCCGCCATTCTGTACACATGCATGCCATTCCTTTGAGCCACAGTGTGAGACTCCGTATGAAATGACAAAACAATTGAAGAATCTGTGCATCATTAACTTTCATGACTTCATGTGCCAGGTAACCATGGCTGGCGGCACTAAATAGCTTTATCAATCCGACAAAGCGCATTCTCGGAGAGGCAAGTCGCCAGGCCGATGTCGCTTTGCATAGCTCGGGCACCACTGTTGGAAGCCGATGTGATATCTGTGCTCAGGATCCTAAATCTTTTGTTGTCCGTCACAGTGGTTTCTATAGCGTTGAGCCTTGCGGTCCCAGGCCCATCAGCTCTCATTGCGAAGCATCTGACTCTTGGTGCCCTGCCAAGGTTGTAACATAGCCAGTGGCTGGGTGCGACAGCATGCGGGATACTAACTGATAATGAGGCTGAAAATTCTGTCACCATAGAGAAGTCATCCCATGTCAAAGCCTCTGCGAGTAATAGTCCGGCTTTGTTCGACAGCTCTCGTTCTGCGTTGTAGCCTGCCATAACCTGTCCACCCGACGCAACTTCGAATTGTATTGGCGGAATCTGCGCACAAAGGGATGGTGAAACTGACAGCTACACATGATACACCTCCGGTCTGAAAGCGGGATTATAATGGATTTGTCCTGTTGTTCTTCTGCCCAATGGTATTGTTGATCTGATGGGATTTTGGTCCCCATATCCGGGTCCAACATGGGGAGGCCTGGGCGATTGCATGAGCAAACTTAATTGACGACATGGAATCGAATCCAACGTAATGAGTTGGATATTGATGATTCATTTTGAGACGAGGAGGACGGCAGTCAGCGGGATAGGGCTCTTATTGCGATGGGACCTGTTAGAAAGCATAGTATTCTGGGAATGGAAAAATGAAGGTTGTTTGATCTACGCGATCTAGAACAAAAGTTTTTATGCCCTAAAGGAGTAAATCAATGTCCAAATACAATTCTCTTTTTCTTAAATAAAATTTCCGGGAACGGAAGCAGTCCGCGATGGTACTTCAACTTGCTGCCGATGTCCCTCGGTGTAGAATCGTTATTTTACTACGCACGTTTCTAATCTTTCCAAAAGAAAAAAAAAACAAAAAAACGCATGAATCCTCACGACATTTAAGAAGCGATTACTATGTACTCAGCTACTAATAGCCATGTCTCTGCGCCTGTCGCTCATCTTCGGCCATGACGCTCATGGGCTCTCTCCGAATCCGGCCACCTCTTCCTCTGCCTACACGATCCGGGTCTCGGCATGCTACGCTGCTATAACTCTCCTTTCGGCTAAAAGCTCGGCCCTCGGGCCCTTGATCGGTGTGAAACTCGGGCTGACGATTGGAGAGTAATACGGAAGCAGGATCCATTTTCAAGTCGACGGGCGCAAATCAAGGACTCCCATACGCATTAACTCCTTTCTGCTTTGAATGGGCGATGCATCTGCACCAATGAACCCACGTTCAGCAACGCGTATCCATGAACATGGCATGAGCACCAAAATGGAATGGCACGCCGCCAGGCCGTTTCGGGACCGAATCACGGGATCAAATCGCAACATTCGCGGCGTTTAAGGCGAGCCGACAGGCCCCGCATGTTGACCAATCTTGTCTTGGTCCTGGCAGCGTGTCAGAGAGACCTATTTGCCGAAATCCTTACTGCCGATTGTTGGTCGGAGATGCTTTCTGTCCAGGGACCTCACCAAGGCACGATGCGCTCCCGCCCTGTTGAAGCTTGAGCCCAGGAGCTGCATGATCTGTCGCAAACGCAAGGCGCGCATGCTACTTGTCCTGCTTCGTTGCTTCGCGTCTTAGTCATGCTGAACTGACTGACACTTTGATTGCGCTGGCAGGTCAAATGCGACCGCCGGACGCCGCGCTCATGCCGTACATGCGCCAAGTTCGGCGCAGAGTGCGCCTACACAGCCGCCGAGGCCCCAGACACGCAGAGTGACGTTACCAGCTCTACAATCAGCTGGCAATGCCACGGCCATTGGAATGACCAAGGCGGGCCTCGCGCGACGCTGCACGCCGCGGTCCTCTGTCGAGTACCAGCGCACCAAAGCCAAGTGCTCCGGTAACATCCTCTGCGACCAATGCCGTCGAAAGGGCCTGTCCACGTCGCGCCCTGATCGATGCCTCGCTGCCAGCGTGGCTGCTATCGCGTACCCTACCGTCGGTCTATCGCGTGCGTGAGCTGCTGGACACGCATCTTTCGCGCGTGCACACTGTTCGGTGCCTCAGGTCCCTTCATATCCCGACCTTCATGGAGCACTGGCGAGACCAAGACGACGGCGCTGAAATAGGCTAGGACCTGTCTGGCCTCATCCACATCATGTGTGCTCTCGACGCGCCCTTCTACTACGCCCAAACCGCCGCTGCCTCGTCCCCATTTTCTTGATGGAAGATGTCCTTGAGCCGAGGACGCGCTCCCACGAAGCGGGACGCGGCTAGGCAGCGACCGCCATGGAATGCATGTTTGCCAACTTGGGCAGACCCACGGTCGAGTGCCTTATAGCTGCCGTACTACTGCACGCGCAGCACCTGCGTCTCGGCGACCATGCCAGAGCGCTTCTCGTGTCAGGCCTGGTGGCGCGGCACGTCCAGACTCTGCAACTCAACGTCGAACACGACGACGATGTGCTGTGCGAAGGGCCTGGTGCCATCCCATGGGCCGTCAAGGAGAGTCGCCGGCGGCTGTTCTGGGCGTGCTATCTGCAGGATGTCTTTATCGAGTGCGGCATCGCCCAGCTGCGCTTCATATCCCCCGATAACTTCCGAGTTACTATATTGTACCCATCAACTGGGAAGGGCTTAGGCCTCGTTACCTATACCTAGAGTAGCCTATTAGCAGGGGATTCTTTGTACACTTGCATTTCGTATCGACCCACGACGTAGATCGGCCAGTCGGGAATCCTCGAGGCCAGGGCCCCGTCAAGCGGTGGTCGAATTATGCTCTAGCAGATGTGCATATGTGCACATGAGTTCCTTGTCGAGATAAGAAGGCGGACGACTCACTTGACAGTGGCGGTATACTTACCGAAGACCCTCAGTCATATTTGGAGAAGAACTCCTTGGTCGTGTAGCTGATGAGCGTGCAAGTCTTGCCGAAAGCGCCGTCACCGACGACGACGCACCTCAGAGATAGAGACTTAGCAAGACATGTTCGGCGCATTTAGTTTGTGCCAAGTCGAAGAGGAAATGGAGTGCTCGCCATCTGATGCTTCATCGGCCAGAAAAGGAAATAGCGCAATGCGCGCGGCAAAGTGAGGGGAAGCGAGAAGCGCGCGACAGGCCATAAAGGCAAAAAGCTCACAGACTTGATGGTTGCGGCGACCATTGCTTGGTGACGCTAAGAGACAGGCCGGAATCAGGGGTTTGCGAAAGCGACCAAGATAGCATGCAGCAAGATTACCCCTTCCCCTGTCGCGGCGGTCGCAGGCGCAGATGAATTGTCGACGGGAAACCTTGGAGCGGTTCGGTGAGGCAGTCGGTAGAAGGTGGCAGCGGCCGTGGCAGTGGATCGTTGTGAAGGCATACCGAGCAACTACATAAACAATGCGTCCTTGATCTTGCGGAACTGGATGTCAACTCTTCTGACATTGCCAAGGCCCTTCCTGGACCAGATTCTGTATAATCAATTCGGGGGTCATCACTCCAGACTTAACACTAATTTCAGAATCGCTCGATGCTGTCCGAGTGAAATTGCGGGCTGCATGTTCCACGAGTAGGTGGTTGAGGTATGCTTCCTCTTTCAATATATTGTGTCGTTTCGCCACGCAATCGCATGCCTGCTGATCGGTCGGACGTAACGTATTTATCTGATTCCTTTAGGTTCTCTCTCAAAGCTAGGGAAGAGGCTTTGCACCCAGATTTTCTCTAATTGTAATTTCTGGTTGTTTTCGGGCATAGCCATAGTGCCAGTCTTCCCTTGCTAGATCTTGCCTGATCAGATAATTTCTTTCTGCGATATCCACCACGCGCATGCCTTCTTTTCCATCCGTGAAACTGCCAGGTACCTTTCCAACAATCGGTCAATGACTTGACTACATCCGAAGAAGCCTTCCTCGGAAGCCCCGGCGGCGTTGTAGTAAATGATGGCGGTAGTACTCTCGAATGCCCGCGTGACTAGGGCACTTTGTACGAACATCCTCTCGCAATCCGCATTGTACGCTAACCCTTCCTCAATCATGTCGCGAAGCGTCCAGTAAGATGGGATGATGATGATTTTAGCGCCCGCGAGGACAAGCTGCCCGAATGCCTCGGGGAAGGCCACGTCCCAGCAGACCAGAATGCCGATCGGTCCCAAAGGAGTGTTTATTACCTTGTAGATAGCTTCAAAGGTTCTCTCTGGCCTCATGTGCCTGATGTATTCAGTGAATGAAGTTAGGTGGTGCCCTTCTGGGATCCAAAGGTTAGTCTTGGTGTAGCTGTAGCTACGTAGCAGGCGGCCGTGGTGGTCGATGAAAAAGGACGCATTGAGCAAAGTCGGGTGCGGGGTCCCCAGTCCTTTCAGCTTTGAGGACCGCTTCCTTAGGAGCCTTCGTCACGACTGTGCCCGCGCAGATATTGATGTGAAGCTCTGCCGCAAGATCTTCATATCGTTTCAGATACATTCGGATGACTTCCGCCGTCAGAGCAAATCCAGGTGCATTCGGAGCCCATCCTGTGAGATGCTACTCTGGTAAAACGGCAACTGCGACGCATCGAGCTGCAGCGCGACGAATCTTCATAGAAGCTCGAAGAAAATTTGACTCCGGTGCGGCCGGATGGGACACAGATATTCGAACCGCAGGGTTAAGCTGACTCAATTGTGGGATCTTGTAGTCAAACAACGAGGTCAACTCTTCCCCCACCGTAATACAGGACATAGCCCGCAGTCACGAACCAGAGCACAAGTCTGGCATCTCACGCACAAACAGACTCGCAACACGTATTCACATTTATTCAACCCACCAGCTCGCCAATCCTGTCGGCACTATCCGGTAGCAACAGCGTGATCAAATGGTACAGTTGATTCACGAACTCTTTCCGCATGATCACACCGCTAATGCCTTTCTGGCACACCTACTACAGACGGCTTCTCCCGGATGCTACTACTACGAAGCCTTCCCGAACAGCAACATCGCCTCCGCCTCCATCCTCGTGTCACCCCCCCACCCGTCCGGCGCATGATACTCCGGGTCTTCAAGCAGCGCCGGGTCCGTGATGTTTCGATAGTAGTCTGCGTAGCTCACCCCATCCACATCCCCCGGAATCGCCGGCAACCTTGCTGGGACATTGAACCCGTCGCCTTTGCATGCGAGCTCCGGGCCGCCGGCGCTCTTGATCGCACGCTCAACACACCCGTCTTTTATGATAAAGGGCAGATTGAACGCACAGTACGCCCTCCCATCGGACGTCGACGATTCTTCGTATTTCCATCCCGTGAGGGCACCGCATCCCTTCATTTCGTCGAGGATACGTTCGCCCTTTTCGCCGCCCCAGCCGTTGATTTCATAGATTCCGAAGCGCCAGAAGACGATATTGTTGCCGAATTTGCACCAAGAGGTCGGTGTCGGCGCTGGCGGCTTCACCGTCGTCGTCGCCCTGCTGGTCGTAGTAGTGGTGGGCGGAGCAAATAAAGAGGACATGCTCCGCGATACTTGGTCGAATATACTTATCATGGCCCCGGCATCGGCGAAGGTGGTCGGGAAGGGGTGGTCTGCGACCTCACCGAAGCGCAAGGTCGCCGTCTCCACTTCCTCCGGGTTGTCCGGGTCGTCCGGGTCGCGGTCGTTCGGGCCGCGGTTATTACCAAAGGCCCCGGGGGGGCAGTTGGGGCAGTTAGGGTTGCAAAAGAAGACGCCTGCGTGGTTAGGGTGTTAGATGGAAGGGGAAAAGGGAGAGGAAGAAGGCTTCATGTTGGGTATGTGGGAGCTTACAGGTCGTGCCGCATCCTGGACATCCCGGGAAAGCGACAGGAACCGGGACGGGACCCTCCACCCAAGCCGGCTCGATGTCGTTGATGACGGGATCAACATGCCCCGGAGTGGGAGTGGTCATAGGATGCGGGTTCGGTGTGAGGGTGACAACGGCTGGGGGCAAGGTTGTACCGCCGATGATGGTTGTCGAACCACCGAGGGTCCACGTCTCGACGGGCGGGGTGTACGTGACGGTGCCCCAGATGATGATTTGCGTCGAGCTGGTCTCTGTCTTGGTGGCCCCAATGATGGAAGTCTTACCATCGATGACACTGTTTTCATATAGGCATGGATGGTTAGCCGGACAAAATTAGGATATGGTAAGCTTGTCGAACACCTACGGAGTGATGGTGATTGTAAAGGGCGGCGGCTGAACGGAGCTTGTCAAGATGATGGGGCCGTCTGTGGAACCCGAAGAGATGGAAACGCCCCAGACCGGGATCTCGGTTGTGACCACAGGTGGGATGGTGATAACGGTCTGGAACGTCACATATACATAGCCTGGATATGTGGTCACGTCACCGTTGGGCCGCGTGCTGGTTCCGGTCGTCAGACTGGAGTACGTCACCACCGTGGTCCAAGGAGCGAATGAGATGGTGGTCGGCGTCGCGAGAGGCTTCGGCGGCCAGATGAGCGTCACGCCCGGCGACCCGGTCACGACAGGCTTCACCGAGTCCCAGATAGCAGGGTCGATGTAGACGTTGTCGCCACTGCTGGACCCGCTGCCGCCGCTACCGCTGTTCTCGGACTGCAGATCCACGGCCCAGTCGGCAGTACCGAGGAAGTTCAGCGCCGGGTAGAGGGACTTGCGCATGGCTTTGTTCTCCTTGTCCATGTAGGCGACCCACTGATCCGAGTCCCAGACGACAATGTTGGAGTACGACGACTGGTCCAAGAGCTTCTTCGCCGATGGGTTTGTGCGGATGATTTCCTCAATCTCGTAGTCGGAGATGTAGCCGGCCGTCTCGGTGCAACGACCCTTCATGGCGCCCGACTCGGGTCCTGTGAAGGTGCACTGCTCGGTCCAGCAGCCCGGCGTGGTCATCTGAAAGGACCGACCGTAACTGCTGACACCGACGGCAATCATGTTGGACGGCACACCCGCCTTAGTGATCATGGACAAGGAATTGATCGTTTCGGTTAGGTTGACGTGGGACCGGAGGCAGTTGCCGAGGCCCTGGTCGATGGAGCCGCAGCCAGGCGAGCCGTGCTTGTTGCCATAATCCCACTGGCCATGCAGGTCGTACGTCATGAAGACAAAGTAGTGCGAGGTGAGAGTGTACGCCTGGAGGGGAAATTGCTTCAGGTACCAGTACGATCCAGGAACGGTGACCGACTGGGTCTTGCCGGCGGGTAGCCTCTGCTTGAGGTCCGAGAGCAGCAGGAAGAAGCCGGTGGTGTCCGTCTCCGTACCGGGCGGGATACCGGGAATGTCGGGAGCGGCCGGATACTCCCAGTCCCAGTCGACACCGTCGAGGTTGTAATCGTTGAGGAACTTGATGACGCTGTCGGCGAGCGTCTTGCGGTTCGCCTGTGTGGCCACGGCGTCGCGGAAGATCTTGTAGGTCGCGGGCTCGGTGGAGAAGGCCCAGCCGCCGATGGACATGATCTTCTTGATGCCGGTCATGGACATGAAGAGCGACAGCTGAGAGGCCACATCCTTTGTGCTGAGGGTGAAGTCGGGGTTGATGGTGATGAAGGAATAGTGAACGTGGGTATAGACCGAGGTGTCGATCTGGTTGACCGCCATGCGAAGACAGGGGCGGCCCCAGTTCCATGCCTCAAAGTAGGCAATGTGGAACTCGGAAGCCGCCGGGCCGGAGTTGACGATCTGGGTGCCGCAGTTGGAGATGCAGCCGTTCTCGCCCGGTGCTGACGTGCCGGGGGCCCCGGTGGTCGACTTTGACGGCGTACAAAAGTCGCTCGTCGTGCCGCACTGTCCCCAGATATTGCAGCACGCGTTCAGAGGACACGGGTTCAGGGTGCTCAGGTCGGTGCCCGGCGGCGCCCTCGCCGTGTCGTTGACTTGGGGCCCGCAGACGGCATTGGGAATGTTCATCGGCATGGGCGGGTGGCCAGTACTAAGACAGATGTAGTAGTCGGCAAACATGACCCTGCAGCCGTTCCAGCCCCACGTCTTCTTGTTAAATCCTTCAATCTTCTCATTGGTCAGACCGTACTCGGCCGAAAGTGCAGCGCAGTTGTCTCCCTGCTTGACCAGATGCTTGTGGCAGTACCCGTCAGCGTCGGGCTTCGGGGAGAAGTCTGGCAGAGTACCCAAGCTACAGCAGACATGTTCACCAGGCTGCAGGGCGCAGGGGTCTGGTTTGTGGCTGTTGTAACGCATGAACTGCGTCCGCGAGATCCCGCATTGGGCTGCCAGGGTAGCGCAAATGTCTCCGCCTTCAACCTGGATGTATCTGCACTCGGCCCGGGGCGAGAGCAGCGTCTTGGGACTGTCCCGGGCAACTTTCTTCACGCTGGTCGAGTTGCCGCTCAGCGTCGAGTTGTCGGCCTCGGTGCTGTTGGTGATGGGAGGTGCCCGGAAGCTGACCGACGTCCACGCGGCGGCTCGGGCACTAGACATCTCCCGCGTCGTCTTGACGCAGGAGCTGTTCTTCCATATCTGAATGCTCTCTTGGACGGTGCCGATGCTGCGCTTGGTGTTGATGTGGACGCCGAGCGAGTAGCGCGCCGATGCATCGGACTCGCTGCACAGCTGGACGACGACATCTTCTGCCACGCTGCCGGCCCCTATGATGTGGGTGCGGACCTTTTCCAACACATCTTCGAGCACGCCCTGGCCAGCGAGGCCCGTGCCGGAGTACACGCCCACGGAGACGTCGCGGAGATAGGCGTATTTGATCGTCTCCTCGCAGCTGTCCCCAGCCAAAGCCGCGAAGCTGCGCAGCTGCTCCAGAGCCTCGGCCACGGTATCCGCGTGGACCGAAGAGGAAGAGCCCGAGGGTGTGATGTCCAGCGAGCCCTGTTGTTCAAGCTGTTCCGCGTCTTCGTTGGCGCAGGCGTCTTTGGCGGAGCTGGTGGAAGTGGTTCTGCCATCGCCGGACAAGTCCGCCGTGCAGGCAGAAATGGCGACGTGGGCTCTGGGAACGTCGACTGGGTTGGAAAGTGCGAATTCCAAGAGCGTGGTCTTGTTGCAAGCCTGGTCCAGCCGTCTGAAGCTCCCGTAGACGAACCAGGAGCTGGCGTTGGTCCCGACAAGACTGCAGCCTGAAGGACATTCATCCCTGACTGGCATGTGGAGGTTCGACGTGTAGTTTCCAGCCAGGATTGCTGTCTCGGCATCTGCCAGGTCTGTTGGCATGCCATTGACGGGGCCCGTCGCGCTGCTGACGACGATGCCTGCCAGAACCTCATTGACGGTATCATCTCTTTTCTGGTTTGCGTTGTCGTGTGGGTTGTGTAATTGATAAGCCTCGGTGACCCTGGCGACTGCCAGAGTGATGGCAGCGGCAGAGATCGAGAGTCTCATGATGATGGGCCTGGGGAGCAAAAGAGAAAGAGCATCAGGGTTCGGCCCGTGGAAGTGGAAGTGGAAGTGGCAGTGGTAGTGTCCGTGGTCTCGAACAAAGGGCAGGCGAGATGGACGTCAGGCATGAGATAGATAAGTACCGTGACCTGAAAAGAGGGATGGGGGATGCCGAGGGACCCTGAACTCGAAGTGGGCAAGAGGGGTCTGCACAGAGAAGGTTCTTCTTCTCGGTTCTGACCGTTGGCCCGGCTATAGTTCTGCATCTGGCTGGCCTCACTTGTGCAAATGATGCCACCGGGGGAAGTCTCGCGATGCCCGAAGTCTGAACCGGGCCCGTCTCGCATATTCCCAGAACATGACATGGGCCGAAGTTCCATAGACCAACAGGTCTCGTTGCCAGCTACTGTTACGTCGCCGTCGGCGGTGGGGCCTGTACTGCTCAGACATGCGCGGGACGACCGACCAACTGCATAATGGACTCCGGACCCTTGCAGCCCATGCACCTGCGCGCATGTATTGACCTACTGCGTGTGATGTACTCTTTCGAAAACCCGTATCGAGGTTCGTGTGTCGTTGCGGTCAATAATATTTCGCACCCTCCTAATCCCTGTTAATCCCTCTTGCTTCGCCCCCCCACAGCCTCCCCATTGAAGTAGGTCCATCTGCGCAGGAAATTACTGTACGGTTGGTGCAACTATAGAAACCATCTCTGACCAACAAGTATGCAACTACGCGATTTACCCTCAATTGCAGCTCACGGGATCTTGACCTTGGCGGGTGCGAGCACATGTGTCAAATTTGGTCAACCGGCCCCGATCCCAGAGATACCAGGCCCCAGGTCGCCTTGACTATCGAGCAAGATAGGGGAGCATGTATGTACAGTGCCGGGCTCACCTCAAGTCTAGACTTGAGACACAGGACGGCCCCCCTTAGCAAATTCAGACGACTCTTCGACATGCACTGGGAACAGGATCTGATGATTTGGACATTTATTGGCACAAGCGAGTACGTGTAACGTCCCAGTGCGAGCAATCCGTAAGCGACCGACATCATGACATATTGTTCTGGTAGGAAAGGGACCAAACACCCTTTTCGAACCCAAGACGTATTGGTCCCAACTGACAATGGCCTACTTCGTCTATGGCAAGCCTGCTATGGCCCGCCACCTGTCCTCATTGTGACCAAAACTCTCAGGATTCATTGGGAACGAAACTCCGTAGAGGACTCTTCTCTTACCCTCAGGAGGACTACGATACATGTGCAGTGCCTGGGCAAGGAGCACGTATGACTCTGGGTTGTGAGCCAGTTTGATCCGGCGATTTATGTCCTCCTTTACGGCTTTGGCAATGTCGGCCAAATTGTCTACGGAGACAGAAGTCAGTACGTGTGCGCGTGTAAGAAACCCGGGCAGGGAAGTCACCACCTACAATTCTCCTGGCCCTCGCCCCTTAGGGTATCATCATTATCTGTGAGATGAAAGAGCTCGTGATAAAAGGTCGAGCCCCGGGTCATCATCCTGTCCAGTGCTTTGCTAGTATCTGCAGACCCAAAGTTGGAGGGATACAGGCTCCCCACAGTCTCGGACAGAGACACCACAGAGTGGCCGCCGCCTCTGGAGGCAAAGGCGGCTGGACACAAGATCATGTGTCTGTTCGTCTTGCCCATGTTGTACTTCACCATTTTTTCTCCGTTGAAATAGTCGAAAAGGCCACTTGAGGTGGGACGTGCAACTCTACCGAGGAGCACTTTTCCGTCCGGGAGGGGCGAAGAGCATATGCTGTCTCTGCGGCTGAAGTCGTAGCCGTTGAAGGCGGGAACCCAAAACACGTTGTTGCCCCCTCTTTGCTGCGTAGAGAAGGCCCTGTCAATGGTCAGATACTCGGTCGGCAGCCCGGTGTTGTCGTCACGAGCTGTCACGATGTCTTTTCCGTTGATGTCTCGGGCAGCACGGCCGGACTCTTGCTTCTCAAAGGGGGCACCCGAGCAGAATAGCCGGGGCTTTTCGGCCGTGTTTTGGGGTTCTCGCAGGCCGCCTCCGGTCAGAAATTGAGTGACTCGACCTATGTGATCTTGTGATTGTATTGGTTAGCTATCCGACGGGTACGATGGAGCGTTTGACTACCTTTGATGGTTTCCAAGATCTGTTTGTTCACTCCCTCGACATCGTCCTCCCACCGATTCCGTTCAAAGTCCCACTGTAATCCAAAAAACATCATCCAGTGAGCGATGTAGGATCCCATATTTCCGTTGTCGGCGTGCCTCAAGGCATGAACGAGTCCAGTGTGAAGAGTGGCAGCCTCTTGCACCCAAGTATCGAGTGTGTCAATGTGATTGTCACAAAGGCTCTTATCATCAATGAGGAAGAGATCTCTGATGCCACCTACGCCACCCGGGCCGCTCGATCCGGCGACTCGTATCCCTCTGTGATGCAGCACGTGCGTGATGTCCTCGGTGAAGTTGGCCAGGCACGGTAACACGAGACACCATGCTGTAACAAAGATGAACGAAGGCAGGAGCATGTTGAGACGGTGCCAGGAGAAATCAGGTTGGCTGAAAGATGAGAACGCGGGGGGGATGAGCTGCGGCCTGGATGAGTGTTATGTCCTCACAATACACATTAGGAGCGCATCCAAATCGAGCGTTCCTAATAAATAATCCAGGTGGAATATGAATGGTAGACACTGGATGGAATTTATCATCGTTAGAATGATAAACTCGTCAACCGAGCTCATACATCGCAAACGAATCTGCGCCCCAACACACACCCCAGTACACCACTTCAGCACCCCCTACTGTTTTAAATTGTCGGCGCCATATTCGGAAGGCGTCATGTAGCGTTCTTGACGCTCGGGGCTTGTCATGTGCCTAGTAGGCTTGACGCACAGGAAGCGGACATGGCCGAGAGAAGAGCTAGCGCCAACAGACGGCCACGGGGGCGTCCGAGTCTTCATTGGCATGGATGGCATGACATACGAAGATTCCATGTCATCCATGAGTTCGAGTCCAGTCAGACTGGAGAGTATATTCCTGAATGTCCACCCAGAGCCCAGTGGCCTTTATCCCGTGGCCGAGCCATCCAGTCCGGCCTCACCAGACCTCACAGACTCGGGACGCCGCCCATCACAATCACAGATCATGAGGCTCCTTCACCTACTACTGCCATCGCTGCTCTGTGTCAGCCTAACAAAGGCCTACCTGGTCGCCCCGCCAGGGACACCCGCCCCAGGAGCAACTCAGCGGTGCAGCGGCTGGGTCCAGTCGTCGTACGCGCTGTCTTGCGACATCATCGTGAGAGTGATTGGCATGACTCTGCCGCAATTTCAGGAGTGGGTGAGTACTGCACCAGAAGCCACGCAAATCCTCTTTGACTTGGTTGCGACAAGACTAACGTGAAGCAAATAGAACCCAGCCACCAGCATGATGGGCCCCGGGTGCAACATGATCAACGGGCTCGACTACTGCATCGAGGTTGACTTCATTCAGTACACTGCCACCATGACCACGGCGCAATCCACGACCAGCTCGCCCGGCACGACCACAAAGGCCAGCACCACCAGCACCACCACATCCGGCAACGGCATTGCCACGCCCACGCCCATCCAGGCCGGCATGGTAGCAAATTGCAACCGCTTCTACTTTGTAAAGGACGGCGATATCTGCGTTAACATCGCTGCCTCCCAAAGCGTCTCCCTCACCAACCTGTACGCCTGGAACCCGGCCATCGGTACTTCTTGCGGGGGCCTGTGGGCGAATGTCTACATCTGCGTGGGCACTGGGACGGCGGCGCCGACGACCACGGCGCCAGGCAACGGCGTGGCGACGCCCACACCAATCCAGGCAGGGATGACGACCAGGTGCAAGACTTTCCATCAAGTTGTTGCAGGCGAAGTGTGCTTTGGTGTCGCAAGACCAGCGGGCATCTCCATCGCAAACTTCTTCGCGTGGAACCCCGCCGTGGGCACCGACTGCGGGGCACTATTGCCGGGATACTATGTTTGTGTTGCTCTGCTGTAGCGGGTACCATGCTCGTACCTTACCTACCTTAGGAACCCTAGTTAGTAGGTGATTCTGAACAGGTTAGGAAGTACAACCTCACAGCGGTACCTAATTTCAAACTTGAACCTCATCACTCATGCTCCATAATAACCGCCCGAATGGTGAACTGCGGTCCTCTATAGTTAAACCTGGGCGACGTCTCTGGGCGTCGTTGCTTCCCATCCGTATGTCCATGGCGCTAGGTCGGGGACGACCCGGACATGACATGAGGTGTGTTCCGGAGCAGGGTATAGAACCTTGCCCATCACCGAGCTGCATCGGCCCACATAGTTGCAGGGATATGTTCAGGGGTATCTTTTTGAACCAAGGGCCCGGCCCTTGTCAGTTCAACAACCGACTTGCACCCCTGAAGCTCGGGATCGCACGTCCAATCCAAGTCGTACGTTGGTTCTTGTTAACCCTCGACGCAAGTCTAGAATCTTTTATGTGGACGGCGCCTTGGTGGGTTCCGGTTGAAACAAAGGTGCACCTCCGGCTCAACTCCCAACCGATAACACCACCAACACCACCACCACCCTTGCCTCACCGCAAATCGAGGACCCTTCCAGTACCGTCCCCTACCCGCCCCGGCCTCCAGCAGCCTCCTCCAGCCCAGCCGTTACCCGGAGATACACGCTCCGCGGCACCGTGGGACAAAAGTGTGCTGGTCCGGGCCACTCCGAATGGGGAAGCCCGATATCCGCACCACCTTCCAGCAGCGCGTCGACCACGTCCCGGTGTTCGAGCTGCATCGCCAACTGCACGACCCGCCCACACACGAAGCCAAAGTTCCACAAGCCCCTGTGCTCCGCCGCCTTCTGCCAGGAAGCGTGCCACTCCGGCGCTAGCCAGGTCATTGAGTGATACGCAGTGTTAGGGTCCGCGCCGTGGCTCAGCAGCAAGCGAACCATGGCCGCGTCGCCGTGTCTCGCTGCGCGGACGACGGGGGGGAGAACAAAGTCCCAACTCGGGCCCCATGGGGAGTCCTCATAGCCGCAGAGGTACAAATCGTAGTGGGATGTCCGCGGGGGCGGCAGGGGACGGTCTGTGGTGTCGAAGTCGCAGGGGACGCCGCGGGAAAGAAGGCATGTGACTGTGGGTATGTCCCTTTGCTCGACGGCCAGGCAGAGCGTTCTTAGCGCGAGAATGCGACTCGTTTTGGGGGCAAGAATGTCCACGAGCTGCGTCCTCCGCTCTCTGGCTGCCCGGGTGAGCGCAGGGCCGTACCTCTCGTCGAAGGTACGATTAGGATCCGCACCCCGGTCGAGGAGGAGGAGGACCAGGTCCGCACGACCAAGCTCCACTGCCCATTCAAGCGCTGTGATCGGGACCTCGCACAACAATGTCGTGGGCGCAATCGTTTCGATGGGTGTAATGTTGACGAGAAGGATGGGAGACATGAGTATGGTTGCTAGTACGTCACTGGCGCAGCCGTCGAGAATATGGGCAACTTTCTCCGTGCTTTGCTTCGTCTGTAACGCCGCCTTGAGCCGTGCCATGATTGCCTCAGGCTCGCCGCCCTCACATTCAGGGTCTGCCTGAAGAGCGTTCGCAGCAGCCTGATCTGGGCTCAGATGCACCCGCTCGGAGAGAGCCGGGTTGAAGATATCAGACGAGCTTCGCAGACGTCCTATAGTCTGTTCGGGTTTGCGGCCGTTGGCCAGTTGACCATATGGGTACTCCTCGTACACATGGCCCCCGGACTCGCGAAACTTTCGAGGCGGTTGGTTAGTGCCCTTGAAAGGTGAGTTTTTCAGGATGTTCTTGGCATCGTGTGGTTGAAAAGGGCTTAGTTCAGAACAGTCAGCGCTGGGATGTTGCCAATCGAGACCCACGAAGAAGTCGTGTTTCTTGATCTCTGATACACCATGTACTCCTCCCAAGCGCTGGGTTGGGTTTTTGTTCAGCAGGCGTCGTAAAATATCTGCTGTGACGCCCTGGACGTATGTGGGCACGTCCAACTCCTCCATGAGGATCTTGCGATCTCTCTCTACCGGATCTTGGTGATAGAAAGGGGGCAAACCGGTCAGAATCTCGTGAAGGAAGCTCCCCAAGATCCACCAGTCCGTTAGTTGAGACGGTCCATCACCACTCAGAATCTCGGGAGCGGTATATGCCATTTGGCCGAGGCAGCAACTATGGTCGGTCGTGAACAGCCTCGGGGTGATGATACGGATGTTACCAAACACATCCAAGAGGATATTCTCGGAGCTGAGCAAGCCGATTATATTCAAGTCGTGCAGGCTTTCCAGTACACATACAAGCTGTGCAGCGTATAGCTGAGCCTTATTGTCGGTCACCCGGCGGCACCTCTGGACGCGGCCAAGGAGATGGCAGCAGCTCGAGATCGGGCTCAAGAGATGGAGGTGACCGGGGGATTTGTACACGAATCGGACGGGTAGAATCCAAGGGCTGTCAAGAGAGAACTTAGCCGATCCCTGCCGGTAGTCTTCTGCAGATATGGTCGTCATGAGGTAGAAAGTGTCAGTGTCCTTCGCTTCGACAAGCTCAAGACCACCAAGATCACGACGTGGCTCTGTAAGCCATTTATTCTGCTCCATATCTTCCATCATGCCAGGAAGATGGGCTCGTGAGAATGTGACGGTCATGTCGATCTCGGCGCCCTTGAAGGGACAGGACTCCATTGTCATTGTGCAAGACTCCACAAATGGCCCTAAGCTGATCGAGCCAAGATTCATGACCGCATCGCCCCCCCCTGGCGACTGGTTCGAGTCTAAGTGGCGCTCAAAAAGCAGGTGCAAGATGGCCTCGCAGGGTTGCGCCATGAGAGATAGGTCGGACCGAATAGTTGTTGCGTGTCCGCCCCATCCCGAGCCCGCGCCAGACCCTAATATCGGCCAATTTCTGAGGTCAAACTCTGTGAGCGAACCGTCGTGTTCCAATATCGCTCGAGGCTTCCATTGCCCCTGAACATTTGACCCAAGCTTCCAGAGGTTGAGGCATAAAATGCCATATTCGACTTGATCGGCGGATACGGTCAGGGGTAGGAGATGATCATTAGCATCGGCTGCAGGCGCGGATGTCCGGTTATCTGGCCATTGACAGGGGACGGGCGCGTCGCGCAACTTTTGTTCTTGTCTCCTGCGGGCTGCTTCATGATCGAATCCAGCGAATAAGTCAGTAAGCCCTGAAATGTTCCATCAGTACTTTCGCATGGCTTTCAGGGTGTTGCCGGTGGGCAACAACACTCACTCACCTTCAAGTATCGATGGTTCCGAGACTACAGACATGGTGAGCGAATGCTTCGAGTTTGACCTTGTGACGATCTTAAGTTTCCACTCTGGTTGACAATTCAGAGTTGGTATGTCAGGTGGGAATCAGGGAGAGGGGAAGTTTAGTGACGCGACAGATTGCGGGGTTTATAAAGCGAGGAGGTGACATGAGAGATGACATAATCTGCTCTTCAGAATATCACTTTATCATGACCGTCATCCTTCATCACTCCATCATAAATGCCATGTATTGATGTGAGGGTGTAGATGGCGACCAGGTGGACATGGCGATCTAGACCTGACGGCGATTTAGCTGAGATGGCAGCCAGCAGACCAGGAGATCTGGGGGGCTTAAGCGACATGACTGGCTTGATTTGCTTCCGCCAAAGCTGAAATGGAAGATCACATAGGCTATGGCGCAAAACTCGACTGTGAAAATATAGTGGTCGCCAAAGGTGAATTGTATTTTAGCTAACGGGGTCGCGGAGTACAGGAAAACCTCGCTGGGACCTTTTGACATCCAAGGAAAGCGCAGTCCGCGGCAGCCTGCTTCTTGCAGAAAGCATCGCATTCCCCAGTAGGACCGCTGTCCGGACTGTTCTTGCACAGATCATGCCCTGGGTCAAGGCATCTAGACCGCTGTTCGGCGACACAACTGGTCTAGCAGCCCCAGGTACGACACTCATGCTCGGCCTGGGACTTGCACCATTTGTCGCAAGAAAAGGGAGGGCCACCATTACTTGGCTCCTGACAAACCGCCAGGCGGCTTGCCATGCAGACAGACCGCCTGTTGCCGACGCAATGGTTGGCCTCTTTGTACTGGCAGCATCCCACCATTCCGCACTCCCGCTGGGCTTGGGCTTTGCAGAACTCGGAGCACTTCGTGGCGGTATCCTCTTTGCAATATTGGACGCCGCTGTTGATACAGAGGGTTTGCCTGTTGGCGATACAGTCGTAGGGCAGTTTAAACGGACAGACGCCGGGGAAGTTGAATGCGTTGCTCTGACGTATCTCCAGCCCGGCGTTATCGGGCTCGGGGCCGCCAAAACGGAAGCGGCCATGATGCCGGTGGTGAGCTGTGGTCTGATAAGTGTGTGCAAAGCGAGAGGTATCACCCGATGATAGCTTACATAGTTGAGCAGATACATGATCCCAAGCGGAGCGAAGCGGAGCGAGGGATTGACTGAAAGGAAAGAGTAAGTGGAGTCGCTCCGATTGGAATTTAAGTGATAAATTTTAAGTCCTACTTTTAATTCCTGAGTCTATCGTTTATTAGTTTTTTTAGTATAAACGTATTTTAATTAGTCGATACGAAAAGTACTTCTTTACTACCCGATTTAATTAGTAGATAATATAGCGCTAATAGTAGGTAGCTATATTAGCTTCTCTAAAAAATAGCTCTTTAGGTAGTTATATAGGGCTTAAGAGGAAGTAGCGCTATAGGCTTAGCGCTATAGGTAGGGGGGGTCTAGGGGGTCTCCCCCTAGGAAAAAAGAACGATATATTATACTATAAGAATCGTAGAATATTATAATAGTTATCTACTATTTACTTTATCTAGGTCTTATAATAGCTTTATAAAGCTACTTAGAAGTTTAGACTACTATACGTATAGCTACCTAGGAATTCTAACTATAAAGTAATTATTATATAATTACTTTATTAATACTAGACTATTATATATATAGCTATTTAGGAATTCTAATTATAAAGTAACTATTATATAATTACTTTATTAATATTATAAAGCCGACTTAGTAATTATTTTATAATAATAGCTATTAAATTAAATAGCTTAGTTATATATTTCCTATTTACCTAAGACTAGCTAATTAATAATAATTATTTAGTAAACGTAATAAATTAGAAAGACGTAGTAAATTAGAAAGAATTTACTCGTCTTACTTACCCTACTTATAATTACTTCCTAAAGCTTCTACGACCTATCGACTTATAGGCTTTTTAATATTACCTTTATAATTATTAATCTCTCTATTAATTAACCTCTCTATTAATTAACCTCTCTATTAATTAACCTCTCTATTAACTATACTTACTAATACTATTAAGTAATTATTACGATAGCTTTAGCTATCGTAGATCCTCTTAGCGATAGCCCTCCTAGCGATAGTCCTCCTCGCCCTAACCTACCTCTTAATAAGCTTAATTAGCTTAATAAGCTTTATATTACCTATAATCGTTATTAAGTCTCTAAGCCTTATAGCGAATTTAAAAACCTTTAAAAGCCTAATACTATTATATAGAGCTACTTCGAGTATTATAGTAGATAGTCGGCCTTTATAAGTATCCCTATTATTATAAAGAAGCTAATACTAACTTACTATATAGTATTAGCGTAATAGTTATATTATCGACCTCCTTCGTAATATATTATCTAATATTATAAGCTCTAAGAGGAATATAAACGTTACTAGCTTCTTAGTTCCTCTATATCGACGAGGCTCGTAGCTTAATATACTCTAGCCTCTTCGAGCTATTACCTTTACTCCTATCCCTTTATCGAATATTTAGCGTTTATACTAATTTACTCGATAATTATCTATATTCTTCTATTATAGCTAGAGCTCTTAAAACCCCCCTAAGATTACTAAAGCCTATTATAAGCTTACTTTTATTAAGTATCGTTATCGTATTATATATTATATAGCCTTTTATAGTTAAGTATTAGTAACCCTAGATCTTAAGGATATTATAGCGAGGATCGTTAATACTTCGAGTATTATTAGAAGTTCTATTATAAATATTATTATTACTTCTATTACTTCGGTTTTTACTTTTACTTCTATTATTAAGAGCGGATCTACTCTTCCCCTTAGTAGTAGCGACGATAGCGATAATAATTACTTCTATTACGATTATTATAACCTATTACGTAGTATTTAGTATCGTATTATTAGCTATATCGATATCTATAATTATTATCGAGATAGTATTATAGGTTAAAACCTCGAATATAAGTAGAAGTAATATATTAATAGATATTATAAGATTTACTATATTAAGTTTATAGCTTTCCCTATTAATAATAAAGAGTATATTAATTATTAGCTTTATAAGGATAATTCTCTTCCCTTTATTAATAAAAATACTTTTAACGATTTCTAAGCTAATAGCTTAGTTAATAGTAATAGCGTTTATAATATATCTTCGAGCTACCCTTTTATAGTATTTTAGTATTCTTAGGCTACTTAGTAATATAGATCTTAGCTTAATTTATATTATAGCTTATAGAGCTTTATTAATATTAATTAATGCTCTATTCTATAAGACCTTAATATCCTTAACCCCTAATTCGATAATAATCTTATTATAAAGTTATTTACTATTATAAATAAGCTCTTTATCGAGCGTTTCTATTATTACTTAAATAATAATAAAATAAAGACTTACTTTTAATATTAATAACGTTAATTTAGAATAAACTTAAACTATAAAGTTTATATTATTTATAATTATAAAGATAGTAATAATAAGCCTATTTACTATTATTCTATTAAGAATTATTTAGACTTCGGAAACGTACTTAAGGAGCTTCTAAAGCTAAATCCGATCGAAAAGATACTTATTACTTATATTTATAGTTATATAGAGATCTATTAAGTCCGTAGTATTTAATTTTAATATAAGGGTTATATTATAAGCTTTTTATATAATATTATAAAAGTTTATAATTAACTCCCCTTACTCTTTATTAACTTAGAGATCGTTATTCTTTACTTAGTTAATATTAATACTAATCCTAGCCTATAACGTTAATTCCGTTAAGACTTCCGTATTCGTAAATCTACTATTATTACTTAGTTAGACTTTCTCGTTACGAACTACCCTATTTATTATAATATTAATATTTAGTATATTAATATTAACTTTCTCCTCGATAATAATATCGTTATAAACTAACTACTTATTTAGGAGGTCGAGGATATTATAGATAATTTTAATCTAGATAACCCTAACTTTAATTATAACGACGTTAATATAGTAATAGTTCCGAACTTTATAGCGAATATTAACGATTTATAATACTTATATAAAGAGATCTAACCCTAATAGTAGCTTTAGTAATAATAGTATATCGAGATACCTATACTATACTCGATACTTATTAGTAACCTTAATTATAATTAGCCTTTATTATCTTTTATATTCTTAATACTCTATCCTCGAGGCGAAGCCGATTTCGTTTATCCCTGTAAACGTAATATTAACTTTATAGTATATATCTAATATATAATAAAGTAATATAATAGTTAGTTCGTATACTACCCTCGCTTCCGCTTCTTAGTAATTAATACCTTAATATATATATAGGTTAATAAGTATAGCGCCTTTTTTACTCGTTATAGCGATTATAGTAACTTTAGCGCTAATAAGATTAAAATAGCTTTTAAAACTAATAGCTTTAAATCTCGATAGATCCTAAACTCGATTATTCGCTATATAGATATTCTATATAGTATTAGGCTATTCTAGAATAGTAAACGATATAACCTTAAGTCTATTATATATACCTTTAATACTCTAGCTATATTACTTATATTTAACGTTATTAATTATTATTAATATTATCTCTATAAAGTATATTAATATTTATTTATCTTCTAATTATTATATAAATTATTATATACTTAGTAATTACTCCTTTAATTATCCTTTAATTACTAAGTATATATTTAATAGTTACTTTTAAACTATACTTTCTAGGTATTTACTTAGTAATTACTTAATAATTACTTTTTAACTATCCCCTAATTACTAAGTATTTACTTAGTAATTACTTAGTAGTTACCCCTTAATTATCCCTTAATTATTAGGTATTTACCTAGTAGTTACCTTAGAACTATACCCTCTAGGTAATTACTTAGTAATTACTTAGTAGTTACCCCTTAACTATCTTTAAGTTAAGTATTCTAATATTAAAATAGTACCTCCTAGGCTATTTAGACGACCTTCTTAAGGGTTAGCGTATTTCCCTAGCTCGCTATAATATATACGATAACCCCTATATCGTCGCCTAGTACTTCTATCGTTACTTTAAGTTATTTAGGGATATTATTCTAATTACTAAGTTTAACCTCGTCGATTATTAAGATTAATATAAATAGTAAGGCTATAATAGTACTTACTATTATAGTCTATATTAGATAGATAGAACCCCTAATATTAATATAGCTTCCGATAAATCCTATTACCTCTTTACTTAGTTCTAGGGTATTTACGTTATTATTATTAACCCCGAGCTTAATAGGGTCTTTAATATCTAAGCTAAGTTAAACCCTCTATTTATTACTTCTAATCCTATCTCTAGCGCTATCTTTACTAACTTTACTTTACTATTAAATATTATTAATCGTATATAATAATATAAATATAATTAAATATACTATTAGCGTAAGAATACTTATATAAGTATTATAGAATATCGCTTTTACTTCCCCTATATATCTTATAATACCTTTACTATATTAAAAGAGCTAAATCCTAATTACTAGATCTTCGCTAATAAGCGGAATAACCCTTTATTTAATTAATTTAACTTTACGATCTCTATTAAATAGTATATAAATACGGATATATCCCCCTATATTAATATATATACTATTATTAACTATATCGCTAAGTATTATAATAAAGCTAAGACTAAGACGCTTACGTATAAAGAACTTACTATAATGCTCGACTAGGCCGTTACTAGGAAGCTCTAAGTAGAAGCCCTATACGTAATTAAACGTAGAGTACGGACTAAAGGGATTACTTATATAACCGTAACTAGATTACGATACTTAAAGTAATCCTATTACTAACCTAACTATAATCTACGATAATAGGATTACGATAATACCTATAAGCTATCTAATATAGACTTATTATTTAACTAACTTAGGATAAGGAAATAGGTATAAAAGGATAGATATTTTTATATTTATAGATATATTCTTTCTCCCGATAATAATTAATCTAAGTCTTACTTTATATTTATTATAATAAGTACGTAACGCTTTATAATATTATATCGTCTTAGAGTTATAACCTAAGCTTCTATTAATAGTAACCTTAACCCTCTTTAATAGTATTCCCTTTTAGAAGCTATTAGGTCGTAATATTTTAATTATTCTTATTTAGTAAGTTTACTTTATAATATTAAGTAATACTTACTATAAGAATAATATCTATTAATAGCGTTAATAATAGCGTTAATAATTAAACTATTATAATCTAGGAGCTTAAAGCCGAGAATAAGTAATTTAGGACCTTAGTATAATAGCTTTAAAGCGGAGGAATAAGTATAAAGGCTCTCCCCCCTTAATCCTTTAACGGGAACCTTCGAGTACTTTAGTCTTATATTACTTAGGTATAATAGTACTATAAAGCTAATAAAGGTAATCTTAAATATTAAGGAGAGAAAGTCGTTAACGTATCCTCTTACTTTAAAAGGGATACGTTATACTAATTCGAACCCTTTATTAGAGATTACGCTATTTATATTAAAAAAGAGGATATAAAGTAAGCTATTTAGGATATTTATATTAGAATAAACGCTTTCGAGGAAGCTATTAAAGGCGTTTTCGGAGACGTAGACGAAGAACGTTAGAATAAATAAAAGATCCTCTTATTTAGATAAATTAAGCCTATTACTAAGTACGCTATAGAATTTCGACTCTTAGCTATTAAACTTAATTAAACCGAGTTTACTTTTATAGCCCGCTTCTATAAAGGATTTAAGGATATCGTTAAAGACGATTTTATTAAAGAAGATAGACTAAATACTTTAATAGAATATATTACTATAGTTATTAAAATTAATAATTAATAGTATAAATAATATATTAAAAAGGGATATAAACCTATTATAGGGCTTTAGAATCCTTAGGTCCTTTATTACTATTCTAATTAAAGATATAAATATTAATATAAAAAACCCTATATTAATATAGTTTAGGGATAGATTACTTATTTAGGATTTATAGAATTAGATAATATTTACTATAGTAAAGCCCTATCTATTAAAAATATTAAATACTATAATTATAGAAAGAACGGATATATAGCCTATAAATACTAATAGCTTAAGAAACTATAGAAGCTTATTAATAAACGATAATTTAATTATATTTAATATTAGGATTACGTTAGTATTAATTAGACTTTCTATTATTAAGATAATTACTTAATTTATAAAGATAGTAAAGAATAGAATAAATAGTTCCTTTAGGTATTTATAGGAAAGAGAACCTTAATTATAATAATTACTATTAAAAAGGAAAAACGAATTTAGAAATAGGCTTAGTTAGTAATATTAGAAACCTAAGAAATCGATATAGATAAAGAAAAAGCTTATAAATAAGCTTATCCGGAACCCTAGTCCGTACTCTATATTAGACTTATAAGCGATTAAGAATAGGACGTATATATATAAATAAACTAAGAAGAAGAGCCCTTTCTAGGATAACTTTAGCTCTATATCCCTATATAAGAGTATATTATTAATAACCCTAATAAATTCTACGACCCTTTTATACTTTAGGACGAATTAATCTATTATAGAACTTAATTATAGAAATACTATAAAATAGAGAGTATTAAGGAAACTATAAGATTAATAATAGGAGACTATCCTATATTCTATTATATTTATATAGAGTACTCTATATTATTCTAGCTTAAATATATATACGATAATTACGAATATTACTTTTAGGAGAAGAATATATACCGTTTTATACTCTATAATTATTAATATAAACCTCGTATAAAGGTAGAATTTTAGAGGCTAGACTATAAATAGATCCTATATATAGATAAATAAAGCTATAGACGATTTATATTTAAGCTAGACTTTACTTATTATAATAAGTACTATCCTATAGATATATAATAGGAAGATTATAATAATAATATATACTTAGCTTATTATATAATTAAAGCTAGAGATTAGAGGCTTTACTATATAAAGTACGTTAAGAAACCCTTTTTCCGAGTATATTATAAGGACGATAAAATCCTCGACCTAAATAGCCTAGATACGATATAACTATCTACGATATTACTACTTTCGGGAAAAGGTAAGCGTTAATCGTATAGGGATAACGATTAATAAAGGAAATAAGAGTAATCTACTCCGCTAAATAAACTTATAATACGAACTACCTTTATATAAGAATAAATATAAAAGGGAAATAAGTAAGTACGCTATTAGATAGTAGAGCCTAAAGTAATTATATAAGCCCTAAATATATTAATAAGAACTATATTAATTAGAGATATAAGGAGGAATTTTATTAGCTTAGTATAATAGAAGGATAAGCGGTCTTATATAGAGGAGGAATCGTAAATATAGAAATTATACCCCTTTAAGTATTTATTTCTTATTAGCCTAGCTATATAACCTTCGATATTATTAATATAGGAGGAAAATAAATTATCCTAAGTATTTTATAGTTTAGAAAATAGAACCTTTAAATTAATTAGATAGTTAATTACGTTTAGTAGAGTATATTAGCCCCTAAGGAACGACCTAAAGACGGTCTCTTAAGCGATTTCTAATTAGCTTTTATAATTAAAGATAATTTAGAGGAGGTAATCCTAGAGGAGCTTATAGAAGAATAATAAAATAGATTATAGAATATATTTAAAGAATATTAATAATACGAGAAAGTCTTTAAGGAAGAAATCGATATAATACTATTAAAGTATATATATTATAATTATAAGATCCTAATTAAAGAAGGAGAAAGCCTATAATTTAATAAAATCTATAGATTAAACCTATAATAA
Organism: Verticillium nonalfalfae; assembly: GCF_003724135.2. Lineage (NCBI taxonomy): Eukaryota > Fungi > Ascomycota > Sordariomycetes > Glomerellales > Plectosphaerellaceae > Verticillium > Verticillium nonalfalfae. Next base: position 13,821 of record NW_021167257.1, on the reverse strand, counting down.
ATAAATATACTCGATAAATATCTTAAAGAGAATTTTAGGAAAGGATATATCCGATTATTAACCTCTTTAATAAGATATTTAATCTTATTTATATTAAAGAAGAATAGTAAAGAAAGATTATATATCGATTATTAATAATTAAACGATATTACTATTAAAAACTATTATTTATTACTTTTAATATTAGAATTTCGGGATATATTAATAAAAGCTAATTAATTTATAGTATTTAACTTTAAAGGAGCCTATAATTTAATATATATAAAGGACGGAGAAGAATAGAAGATAGCTTTCTAAATATAAAAGGGATACTATAAATACTTAATTATACCTTTTAAGTTAATTAATACTTTTATAACTTTCTAAAATATAATTAACGATATATTATAAGAGTTTCTTAATATCTTCGTAATAGTATATTTTAATAATATCCTAATCTTTTTAAAGACTAAGGAAGAATACGAGAAATATATTTATTAAATCCTTTAACGATTATATAAATATAAATTACTAATAGAACCTAAGAAAGCTAAATTCTATATATAATAAGTAAACTTCCTAGGATATATAATTATATTAAGAGAAATCCGAATAGAAAAATCTAAAATAATAGCTATTAGAGAATAGTTTATACTAAAGAACATTAAAAACGTTAGAGTATTCCTTAATTTTATTAACTTCTATTAACGATTCTTAAAAAAATATAATAAAATCGCTAACCTTTTAATAAACCTTATAATTAAAAATATTAAGTTTATATAGAATAATCCCTAAGAAAAAGTATTCTAATAGATTATCGATAACGTATTTAGCGAGCTTATATTTAAGATAATCGACCTTAGAAAATTAATAAAAGTTAAGACGGATACCTCTAATTTCGCTATCGGAGGATAGCTCGGTTAATAGGACGAATAAGGATAATTATACTTAATAGTATTCTTTTCGAAAAAACTATATAGACTAGAACTTAATTATTAGATATATAATAAGGAATTTATAGTAATTATCGAAGTATTTAAGGAATAGAAAATATATTTCTCTAAAGTACAATATAAAGTTAAGGTTTATATAGATTATAAAAACCTTATTTACTTTATAATAAATAAAGACTTTAATAAGCGATAGATTAGATAAATAGAATTCCTTTTAGAATTTAATTTTACTATTATCTATTATAGAGGATTAGAAAATAATAAAGTAAATATTCTAAATAGATACTTAGATTACGAATAAATTACGCCCCTAAATAATAATACTATCTTTATAAATAATAAAGACGGAAATCTAATCTTATATTATTATACTTTAACTATTATAATACGAGTAATACTTAATAAACTACTAATAAGTATTATAGAATTTATTAAATAAATCTATAAAGCTAAAGCTTATAGATATTAAGGAGTAACGAAAACTTTTACGTAATTTAAGAAATATTACGATTTTAAAGGAATTAAGTAAGATATTATAATAATAATTCGTAATTATAACCTCTATAAGAAAAGTAAAGTAAAAAGGTATAGACTTTATAGAGAACTTAAAGTACTATTAATATTAACGGTAGCCTAGGAGTTAGTCTTATTAGATTTTATTATTAGCTTATTACTATTAAAGGAACCCTTAATTAGGACCTTTTATAATAATATCTTAATAATTATCGACCGATTTACTAAATACTTTTACTTTCTTCTATATAAAGTAATAGGGATTATAGAAAACCTCGTTTACGTATTCTTTAGGAATATTATTAGATAATATAGATTATTAAAAGAATTAATATCGGATAGAGATTAACTCTTTATTAGTAATTTCTAGAAGTTACTTATTATATAATTAAGAGCTAAATATAAACTATCTATAATATTCTATCTATAGATAGATAAATAAATAGAGAGAACGAATTAGATATTAGAATAATACTTCTAATACTATATTAATTATTAATAAGACGATTAAGTTACGCTATTACCTATAATATAATTTATATATAATAGCTTATTAAGCGAATTAATTAAGGAATTACTATTTTACGCTAATTATAGATTTAACTTAATAATTTACGTAAAACGCTATAAAGTACTAGATACCCTAAAAGCTATAAATATCGTAATTAATATCTACGAAATCTAAGAATAAATTAAGCTCGACTTTAAGCTCGTATATATTAAAATAACTATATACGTTAATAAAATAAAGATAAAAGGATTATCTTTATAGGAGGGAGGTAGCGTTTACTTTATCTATCGAAATATTAAAATTAAACGATTAAACGATAAATTAGACTTTAAGAAATTAAGACCTTTTAAAATTCTTAAGAAACTCTCGGATATTAATTATTACCTTTTATTATTAAAGAATATAAAGATTTACCCTATCTTTTATATAGTATTTTTAGAATTAATATTATTTAATATACCCTTTATAGTAAATATAGAAGTAGAAAATACGAATAAATATAAAATCGAAAGAATTATTAATTATAAGTAAATAAATAAATAAAATAAATACTTTATTAAATAGAAAGGCTATAAATATAAGGAAAATATATAGGAATTAATTAAGAATTTAAATTATTTATAGTTATTATAATAGTATTATTAATTCTTAGAAAATTAAGTAACTTTAGGTCGAAAGAACTTAAAGCGCTTTAATTAATTACCCTAAAACCCTTAACCGCTTATACGGCTATTATAGCCTTTAACTCCTCTTATTCTATAGAATTTAATTTATTTAGAGACTATAACCCTTAATTTACTATTTTTATACCCCTTTTATAAAGAGAACGTTTCTAAGTACGAAGACGCTTTAGCTAATTAAAGGCCTCTACTATTTAAAATTAAAGCTCCTCTAAGTACGCCTCCTCGTCTAGCTCTTTCTTATCTAATTTACTTAGCTCTTAGGTTATATATAATACTATAGAAAGGGCGTAAGTAGATAATAAGAGAGGACTATAGAAAAATAGAAACTTACGAATATTAATAGGAACTTTAGAACTATTATAAGAATAACCTCGACGAATATATTCGGAATAGCGATTAATACCTTTAACTATATAGTATTTCTAACCCTTCTATTAATAGAAGGAATATAGTATAACGTTATAGCCTCGAAGTTTAATAAAATTAAATTATTCTTATTACTTTCGAGTAGATAGAGATTTCGGCTTTTTAATATAGTTTAATATCTTATTAGTAATATATAGGAAAGAAGATTAAGAAAAACTAAATTCCCTTAAGATATAATACTTACTAAGTATAGGTTATTAGGATATCGACTTAGAGGAGGGGAATTATATAATACCCGATTAAGCTATTACTAGGAAGCTCTAAATAGAAGCCCTATATATAATTAAACGTAGAGTACGGATTAAAGGGATTATTTACGTAACTATAATTAGATTACGATATTTAAGGTAATCCTATTATTAACTTAACCGTAATCTATAATAATAGGATTACGATAGTATTTATAAACTATCTAATATAGATTTACTACTTAATTAACTTAGGATAAGGAAATAAGTATAAAAGGATAGATATTCTTATACTTATAGATATACTCTTTCTCTTAATAATAATTAATTTAAGTCTTACTTTATATTTATTATAATAAATATATAACGCTTTATAATACTATATCGTCTTAGAATTATAACCTAAGCTTCTATTAATAGTAACCCTAACCCTCTCTAATAGTATTCCCCTTTAGAAGCTATTAGGTCGTAATACTTACTTAGTAGATTCTCCTTTATATTAACTCTTACTAGCCTATATAGTCCTTAGCTACTAAGCTAATAAATAAGCTTATTACTAAATACGATTAGCTTATTTAGGAGATCTACTACTTCCTATTAAACCTATTATTTATTAAAAGTACTTATACTATTTTAATAGTCGATTACTATCTCCTATAGCGTATCTATTATATCGAAGTAGGCTAAGTATAGCTTTAACGGAGCTTCCTTTAGAAGTACTTTAAATATACCCCTATTATAGAAGATATATTATTCTTCTATTTTACTATCTAAGTTAATAGTATACTCTATAACTTAGTATATTAATACGAGTTCCCTTTTATTAAGTATTATATATTTAACTATTTCCTTTAATATAAGCCCGAATAATAGTACGAAGACTATTACTATATTAAGATAATACTATACTATCCTTTCCGTAATTATATAGTACTCCTCGACTTTAAGGGTAAATAGTATAAAATATACGCTTAAGCTTATACCCTTTACTAAGTACTTTATTAAGGTCTATATAAATACGACTATTACGATTACCCTCTTAAACCGCCTTAAGAGGATAAGCTTTACGATAAATTCGAGGACGAGGAAGTCGATAAATAGATTATATATAAAGTATAGTATAAACTAGCTAAGGAATTACTAAACCGCTCCCTCGAAGCTAATAACTTAGAGCTCTTAAGTAATAGGGATATCGATATTATATATTTATAGGCTAAATATATTAATCGATACCCTAAAGTATATATTAACTTCTAGCCTATTAAGAAGATAATATATAATAAAGCTTACTTTATAAGCGATTTAATATAGTTAGATCCTCCTTAATAGTAGGAAGTTAATACGCTAAATAATAAATAATAATAGATTTATAATATAATAATTATATATTATAAAGAGGAACTTAGAAGCTAAGCTCTTATTTAGTTTCTTCTCTATATCGATAACTAAGGCGATATAAGTAAGTCTTATATTATCTATATACTACGTAGTATTCTATTTATAATAGTTATATAGCGTAATCTATATAACCCTATTTAATTAGTTACTCTAATTAGATTTACTATTAATAGTATTTATAGTAATACTCTTTATTTACTATTCCGTCTTCCTATTTTATAGTCTCTCTTCTACCCTTTAATTAATAGCGATATTAATTATATCTAGGCTAAGTAGCGTTATATCCGCTACTTTATTATCGACGAGAAGTCTATAATCGGCTTACGTATACTTAGATAATTAGATAGTTATTTTTATTAACTATTCCTTAATAATATAAACTCTACTTTTAATAGTATTAATATCCTTTTTATAAGTAATTTCTTCTAGCTCCTATTAATATAAGAGAAGCCTCTCTTTAACGCTAAGTCCTTATACGATAACTTTAAGATTATTAGCTATAATTATTATAAGTTATTCGATAAGACTATCGGACTTAGATAGATCGTCTAATAGTAAAGTAATAATTAAGCTAGCTTCTATAATACTTTCGAGGGCCTCCGAATATTATAACCCTCTCGTAAAGTATAGTATCTACTATTAATATATTCTTAAACTATATTTAGTATCGAGGAGGCTATACGCTTTAATAACGCTTTACGTATATATTTTACTAATACTTAAGTAAATAAGTATAATATTACCTACTTATAGAGTATCCTTTACTCTATTAAGCTTATCTAAGCTTCTTATACTACTCCTACTAATAGTAAACTAGAGAAAGTTAAGTATAAAGATATAAGTAACTTATATAATAAGCTATAGCTCTATAAAAACGCTTATATTATATTAATAGAGAATATCTAGGCTAAGTATAGCCTCTATAATAGTACCCTCGGAACTATCGTTAATATTACTTAGGTAGATAGAGTTAATTAATATATAGATATTCTTAATACTATCCTCTATTAGTTCGATATATATATAGGACCTTCGTTTATTTATAAAGATATTTTCGGATATTATAATATAATCCCTATTATATATTCTATTTACGACTTTATTAAAGGAGCTTTTATTTATACTTATACTTAGTTTCCTTTTACTATTATATTTACTATTACTATCTATAAATTATAGGGCTTAACCCTTAATATTACTATTCTAAATATCTCCTAATACGAATTTATATAAGGCCTTATTTACGTTACTATATCCTATATTAAGCGCTTTAATAACTTAATATTTAAAGGACTATTCGATTATAATACTTTATATCGTAATAAGATTAAGACTATATATAATCGAGCTTAAGATACTATTAGAAGGGCCTAATAATATATTAATATTAAGCTATTATTATAGGATATCTTTATTTAAGAAAGTATTAAATCTATTAGGATTTAGAGAATTAAGATTAAATCTATTAGGATTTAGAGAATTAAGATTAAATCTACTAGGATTTAGAGACTCTTAAGTTATTATTAAATAATTATAAAATATTTACTTATAAAATAATAATTATTAATTAATTACGTTTTAATTATAGCCTAACTATAAAGTAACTATAGCTTAACTATCTATTTATTCTAAAGAATAATATTTACCTTTTCTATTAATATTTACTTTTATAATTATAATTATAATTATAATTATAACTATAATTATAACTTTACTATTATTATTATTATTATTACTATTATTATTATTATTATTATAGTTAACGATTACGACCCTTATAATATACCCTCTTCTCTAATAGCGGAAAAGGAGTATTAGAGTATAACGATTATAATAGTAATTCCTTTTACTTATTAATAATTAATTAGAGTATTAGAATAAGTATTATCGATTTATATATCGTTATGCCTTTACTGCTATCGCTACTATTACTCCCGCCCCTATATCCTCGCCCTTACCCTCGCCCTCGCCCGCGCCTACGTTTACGCCCTTACCCTTACCGGAGCCCGCTAAGCCTAAGCTTACCCTTAAAAGGCCTATATATATATAATAATTATCTCCTAGTTACTTAATAGCTATTTTATAGTTATTATATATTAATAGTAGATAATAGCGTTTAAATATTTAAAGAAAGAGGTATTACCCGACCTCTATTACCCCTCTATTAGCGCTACTACTAAGCTCCTCGATTTATTAGCTATATAGGAGCTCCTTATTAACGAAGTAATTAAGGGTACTTTTATTATAAATAAGCTAGTTAATTTAATAGCGGCTCTAATATAAGTCGCTAATAAGGATACTCCTATAATATATATATATTATTAAACTAAGTTCGGCCTATAGAAACTATATATAGTACTATTATAGGGCCTATATAGCTTTATTAAAGGCACTTATAATAACTATTACTTTAATTCTTTAAAGAGCTAATACTCTTATTATAATTATTAATATAGGAATACCTAGTAAGTTAATATAGTTCTAATATCCTATAGAGTATATATATTCCGCTATTACCCCTATTACGCCCGCCCCTATTACCCTCTCGACCGCCCGCCCTATACTTACGCTTATTACGCTAGCTCTACTAACTATAAAGGTATTACGACCTAGTAGCTTCTAAAGGGGAATACTATTAGAGAGGGTTAGGGTTACTATTAATAGAAGCTTAGGTTATAACTCTAAGACGATATAGTATTATAAAGTATTACGTACTCGTTATAATAAATATAAAGTAAGACTTAGATTAATTATTATTAAGAGAAAGAGTATATTTATAAATATAAGAATATCTATCCTTTTATACCTATTTCCCTATCCTAAGTTAATTAAGTAGTAAGTCTATATTAAATAGCTTATAAGTACTATCGTAATCCTATTATCGTAGATTACGGTTAAGTTAGTAATAGGATTACCTTAAATATCGTAATCTAATTATAGTTACGTAAATAATCCCTTTAATCCGTACTCTACGTTTAATTATATATAGGGCTTCTATTTAGAGCTTCCTAGTAATAGCTTAATCGGGTATTATATAATTCCCCTCCTCTAAGTCGATATCCTAATAACCTATACTTAGTAAGTATTATATCTTAAGGGAATTTAGTTTTTCTTAATCTTCTTTCCTATATATTACTAATAAGATATTAAACTATATTAAAAAGCCGAAATCTCTATCTACTCGAAAGTAATAAGAATAATTTAATTTTATTAAACTTCGAGGCTATAACGTTATACTATATTCCTTCTATTAATAGAAGGGTTAGAAATACTATATAGTTAAAGGTATTAATCGCTATTCCGAATATATTCGTCGAGGTTATTCTTATAATAGTTCTAAAGTTCCTATTAATATTCGTAAGTTTCTATTTTTCTATAGTCCTCTCTTATTATCTACTTACGCCCTTTCTATAGTATTATATATAACCTAAGAGCTAAGTAAATTAGATAAGAAAGAGCTAGACGAGGAGGCGTACTTAGAGGAGCTTTAATTTTAAATAGTAGAGGCCTTTAATTAGCTAAAGCGTCTTCGTACTTAGAAACGTTCTCTTTATAAAAGGGGTATAAAAATAGTAAATTAAGGGTTATAGTCTCTAAATAAATTAAATTCTATAGAATAAGAGGAGTTAAAGGCTATAATAGCCGTATAAGCGGTTAAGGGTTTTAGGGTAATTAATTAAAGCGCTTTAAGTTCTTTCGACCTAAAGTTACTTAATTTTCTAAGAATTAATAATACTATTATAATAACTATAAATAATTTAAATTCTTAATTAATTCCTATATATTTTCCTTATATTTATAGCCTTTCTATTTAATAAAGTATTTATTTTATTTATTTATTTACTTATAATTAATAATTCTTTCGATTTTATATTTATTCGTATTTTCTACTTCTATATTTACTATAAAGGGTATATTAAATAATATTAATTCTAAAAATACTATATAAAAGATAGGGTAAATCTTTATATTCTTTAATAATAAAAGGTAATAATTAATATCCGAGAGTTTCTTAAGAATTTTAAAAGGTCTTAATTTCTTAAAGTCTAATTTATCGTTTAATCGTTTAATTTTAATATTTCGATAGATAAAGTAAACGCTACCTCCCTCCTATAAAGATAATCCTTTTATCTTTATTTTATTAACGTATATAGTTATTTTAATATATACGAGCTTAAAGTCGAGCTTAATTTATTCTTAGATTTCGTAGATATTAATTACGATATTTATAGCTTTTAGGGTATCTAGTACTTTATAGCGTTTTACGTAAATTATTAAGTTAAATCTATAATTAGCGTAAAATAGTAATTCCTTAATTAATTCGCTTAATAAGCTATTATATATAAATTATATTATAGGTAATAGCGTAACTTAATCGTCTTATTAATAATTAATATAGTATTAGAAGTATTATTCTAATATCTAATTCGTTCTCTCTATTTATTTATCTATCTATAGATAGAATATTATAGATAGTTTATATTTAGCTCTTAATTATATAATAAGTAACTTCTAGAAATTACTAATAAAGAGTTAATCTCTATCCGATATTAATTCTTTTAATAATCTATATTATCTAATAATATTCCTAAAGAATACGTAAACGAGGTTTTCTATAATCCCTATTACTTTATATAGAAGAAAGTAAAAGTATTTAGTAAATCGGTCGATAATTATTAAGATATTATTATAAAAGGTCCTAATTAAGGGTTCCTTTAATAGTAATAAGCTAATAATAAAATCTAATAAGACTAACTCCTAGGCTACCGTTAATATTAATAGTACTTTAAGTTCTCTATAAAGTCTATACCTTTTTACTTTACTTTTCTTATAGAGGTTATAATTACGAATTATTATTATAATATCTTACTTAATTCCTTTAAAATCGTAATATTTCTTAAATTACGTAAAAGTTTTCGTTACTCCTTAATATCTATAAGCTTTAGCTTTATAGATTTATTTAATAAATTCTATAATACTTATTAGTAGTTTATTAAGTATTACTCGTATTATAATAGTTAAAGTATAATAATATAAGATTAGATTTCCGTCTTTATTATTTATAAAGATAGTATTATTATTTAGGGGCGTAATTTATTCGTAATCTAAGTATCTATTTAGAATATTTACTTTATTATTTTCTAATCCTTTATAATAGATAATAGTAAAGTTAAATTCTGAAAGGAATTCTATTTATCTTATTTAGCGTTTATTAAGGTCTTTATTTATTATAAAGTAAATAAGGTTTTTATAATCTATATAAACCTTAACTTTATACTATACTCTAAAGAGATATATTCTCTATTCTTTAAATACTTCGATAATTATTATAAATTCCTTATTATATATTTAATAGTTAAGTTCTAGTTTATATAGTTTTTTCGAAAAGAATACTATTAAGTATAGCTATCCCTATTTATCCTATTAACTAAGCTATCCTTTAATACTAAAATCGGAGGTATCTATCTCGACTTCTATTAGTTTTTTAAGGTCGATTATCTTAAATATAAGCTTACTAAATATATTATTAATAATCTATTAGAATACTTTTTCTTAGGGGTTATTCTATATAAACTCGATATCTTTAATTATAAAGTTTATTAAAGGATTAACGATTTTACTATATCTTTTTAAGAATCGTCGATAGAAGTTAACGAAACTAAGGAATATTTTAATATCTTTAATATTCTTTAATATAAACTATTCTCTAATAGCTACTATTTTAGATTTTTCTATTCGGATTTCTTTTAATATAATTATATATCCTAGGAAATCTACTTCCTATATATAGAATTTAGCTTTCTTAGGTTCTATTAGTAACTCGTATTTATATAGTTATTAAAGGATTTAGTAAATATATTTCTTATATTCTTCTTTAATCTTCGAGAAGATTAAGATATTATCGAGGTATATTATTATAAAGATATCGAGAAACTCTCGTAATATATCGTTAATTATATTTTAGAAGGTTATAGAGGTATTAATTAATCCGAAAAGTATAATTAGGTATTCGTAATATCCCCTTTATATCTAGAAAGCTATTTTCTATTCTTCCCTGTCCTTTATATATACTAAGTTATAGGCTCCTTTAAGGTCGAGTACTATAAATTAATTAGCTCCTATTAATATATCCCTAAATTCTAATATTAAAGGTAATAAATAGTAATTCTTAATAATAATATCGTTTAACTATTAATAATTAATATATAACCTTTCTTTATTATTCTTCTTTAATATAAATAAGATTAAATATCTTATTAAGAATATCGATAATCGGATATATCCTTTCTTAAAGTTCTCTTTAAGATATTTATTAAATATATTTATTTATTAAAGATTTAATTTATAGATATTATTAAATTATAGACTTTCTTTTTCCTTAATTAAGATCTCGTAATTATAATATATATACTTTAATAATATTATATTAACTTCTTCTTTAAAGATTTTCTTATATCTTTAATATCCTTTAAATATATTTTATAATCTATTTCGTTATTCTTCTATAAGCTCCTCTAGGGTTATCTCCTCTAAGTTATCCTTAATTATAAAGGCTAGTTAGAGGTCGCTTAAGAGACTAGCTCTAGGTCGTTCTTTAAGGGCTAACGTATTCTACTAAACGTAGCTAGTTATCTAGTTAATCCGAGGGTTCTATTCTCTAAGCTATAAGATACTTAGGATAATTTACTTTCCTCCTATATTAATAATATCGAAGGTTATATAGCTAGGTTAATAAGAAATAAATACCTAGAGGGGTATAATCTCTATATTTACGATCCCTCCTCTATATAAGACCGCTTATCCTTCTACTATACTAAGCTAATAGGTTTCCTCTTTATATTTCTACTTAATATAGTTCCTATTAATATATTCGGGGTTTATATAATTACTTTAAGCTCTACTATCTAATAGCGTACTTACTTATTTCCCTTCTACGTTTATTCTTATATAGAGGTAGTTTATATTATAGGTTTATTTAATAGAGTAGATTACTCTTATTTCCTTCGTCGGTTATTATCTTAGTTCGACCGACGCTTACCTTTTCCTAAAGGTAATAGTATTATAGGTAGCTATATCGTATCTAGGCTACTTAGGTCGAGGATTTTATCGTCCTTATAGTATACTCGGAAGAGTAATCTCTTAATATACTTTATAGAATAAAGTCTCTAGTCCTTAGCCTTAGCTATATAGTAGGCTAAGTATACGTTATTATTATAATCTTCTTATTATATATCTATAGGATAGTATTTATTATAGTAAGTAAGGTTTAATCTAAATATAAATCGTTTATAGCTTTATTTATCTATATATAAGATCTATTTATAGTCTAGCCTCTAGAATTCTACTTTTATATAAGGTTTATATTAATAATTATAAGGTATAAAATAATATATATTCTTTTCTTAGAAATAGTATTTATAATTATTATATATATACTTAAGCTAGAATAGTATAGGGTATTCTATATAAGTATAGTAGAGTATAGGATAGTCTCCTATTATTAGTTTTATAGTTTCCTTAGTATTTTCTATCTCGTAATACTTCTAGGGTTTAGTTCTATAGTAGACTAGTTCGTCCTATAGTATAAGGGGGTTATAGAATTCGCTAGGGTTACTAATTACGTATTCTTATATAGGGACGTAGAGCTAAAGTTATCCTAAAGGGGGTTCCTCCTCTTAGCTTATTTATATATATATATCCTATTCTTAGTTACTTATAAGTCCGATATAGGGTACGGACTAGGGTTCCGGATAAGCTTATTTATAAGCTTTTTCTTTATCTATATCGATTTCTTAAGTTTCTAGTATTACTTATTAAGCTTATTTCTAGATTCGTTTTTCCTTTTTAGTAGTAATTATTATAGCTAGGGTTCTCTTTCCTATAAGTACTTAGGGGAACTATCCGTTCTATTCCTTATTATCTTTATAAGTAAAGTAGTTATCTTAGTAGTAGAAGGTCTAGTTAGTATTAGTATAGTCTTAGTATTAAGTATAATTAAGCTATTACTTATTAATAGGCTTCTATAGTTTCTTTAGCTATTAGTACTCGTAGATTATATATCTATTCTTTCTATAATCATAGTATTTAATATCTTTAATAGATAAGGCTTTACTATAGCGAGTATTATCTAGTTCTATAAGTCCTAAGTAAGTAGTTTATCCTTAAGCTATACTAATATAGGGTTTCTTATATTAATACTTACGTCTTTAATTCGAGTAGTAATATAGAATATAAGGATTCCTAAATATTATAGCTAGCTTATATCCTTTCTCGATATATTATTTATATTAGTAATTATCGATTTTAATAGCTATAATAATATATTTAGCGAGGGTATCGGGCTAGTTTTTATAGATAAGGTTATCCTTAATAGCGTCCTTAAGTCCTTTATAGAAGCGGGCTATAAAGGCGGACTCCGTCTAGTCGAGCTTAGTAGCTAGGAGCCTAAACTCTATAGCGTACTTAATAGCGGGGCCGGTTTACTTAAGCTAGAGGAGTTTTCTTTTATTTTAGCGTTCTTCGTCGACGTCTCTAAAAGCTCCCTTAATAGCCTCCTCGAAAGCGTCTATATCTTTATAGACGTCTTAAGTAGCTTATTTTATCTCCTCGGGTTTAATATAAGTTACGTAATCCTTAATAAAGGGCTTAAACTAATATAACGTATCTCCTCTAAGATACGCTAAAGTATAGGCTATTTTATCGCTTTAATATTTAAGTTAATTATTATTAGCCCTATAATATTAATATACTTAGGTAATAAAGGATTAGAGTACTTAGGGATTACCGTTAAACGTCTATAGAGGGAGCGCTCTCAGGTTCGCTCCTCCTCCCTAAAGCTACTAGACTGAGGTCTTAAGTTACTCGTTCTCGGCCTTAAGCTCTTAGATTATAATAGCTAAGTTACTAGTATTATTACTAATACTATTAATAGATATTATTCCTATAATAAGTATTACTTAGTATTATATAGTAAACTTATTAAATAAGAGTAATTAAAATATTACGACTTAGTAACTTCCGAAAGGGGAATACTATTAAAGGGGGTTAAGGTTACTATTAATAGAAGCTTAAGTTATAACTCTAAGACGAGGTAGTATTATAAAGTATTATATACTTATTATAATAAATATAAAGTAAGACTTAGATTAATTATTATTATAAGAAAGAGT
>NW_021167544.1:0-6348 GCF_003724135.2 Verticillium nonalfalfae | reverse complement strand
CTGTGTACGCTCGCAAGGGGTCGCTGAGGCGGAGTAAGGATAGAGTTCTAGCCACGAGGCGTGACAAAAAGTCTCTCAGATGAAGGGGCGCGCCTGCCTCGGTCACCAGGACGATCTTGGGACTATATGGCGGGTTTTTGTCCATGGCTGAGCCAAGCCAGTCGATGAGAAGATCTGTGACTTCGGAGGTGCTGCTAAAATCCTCGACGAAGACAAGGACGACCGTGCTGAATGGCGCAAGCAGCTGGTGATAGAGGGAGTAGGCAACCTCCTTCTGGCTATTTGCAGCGCATCTCATCTCATGCCTCGCATAGTCTCCCTTGATCGGACCCCCCTGGATACGCGGAGCATCTCGAGAGGCGTGGAGCTCGCAGTCGATCAGAAATGTCAGTGGTGACCCAAGGGTGCTGAGGGTGATAGCGCCTGATTGTCCCCGACCGGAGAGCACGGGGAAAGACTTAGTAAGAACCTGCCGCTTGGTTGCTTGTCCAATAGCCACCAGAAACTGCGGCTTTTCATGGCCTACTGCATCCAGCTCTTCATATGCGGCCAGGGTTTCTATGAGGTAGGGGCCTCCAAGCCCAGGAGCGCCCGAAGCCAAGCTCAGCCAGAGCCGCGACGCAGACATGGCGTTCGTTGCTGGTGGTCAAGCCTGGTGTCACAGCGATCGGGGCGATTACGGATGCAATCCTGGGTGCAATTCTGGGTGCAACTCTGAGTGCAATTCTCTGTAAGCCGTCTGAAGGCTGGTGATGCTGATCCACCACTAGGAAGGCCGTCACAATGAACCTTTGTGGAGGACACTCTACTATAGTATGGCGACCTACCCGATCTGCGCGCTGATTTTATTTTGACTTTTGGCAACTGATTTTCAATGCCTAATCGCGGATCAGATGTTCGATTGGCACGATCTCGGTGTATTGTCAGCAGGAAGCCCCAGGAACACAGGGCTCAAGGCTGTATCAGTCAGTACGAGCACATTGTTCGGCGGCTGCGTAACGCGCGATGCTGTGGAAAGCATGAAGGCACGATTTCTTTTATGCGTGCACTTTCAAAAGTGAAAAGGACATTGAATATTATTGCAAGAATATCTATACGCGAACAGTCTCGTCAGCTGCCATTATCATCTGCCAGCGGCGTTGGGCACGAGCGGCACATGGAAACGACCACGTGCAACTTCAATGACTGAGATATCAATGGCACCTGTGTGGCCTCTGGCTGACGTACGTCTAGCTAACGGGAGATCGCCGTATCAGGCCCTGCTGACAGCTCCATTGCGTCCTTGGGCCAGGACCGGGCCACGTTGTAAGCAATGTGGATGGGAGGTTCCGCAGCAGGAGATTTCGCCCGCCGGGTATGCCGTACGCACTGCCATACAACCAGAGCGCAAATTGCTACAAACATAGCGCTACCGACAGCAGCCCCGACCAGAACCTTGGTTGATACATGTGAGGCAGACACGTGCCTGGCACTTGGCTCCGATGAAGGTGTCTCCTGAGACGGACTGGATGGTCGAGTCGAAGATGTTGTGTAGTACCCCGCCGAAGACGTCGTGGAAGTCATGGAAGGTAGAACTGAGGGCAAGCTCAGCGGTGCATCGCTGGACAGAAATGGTTGGCGGTGCGTTCTGTTGCTATGCAATTTGGCCGGAAGAAGATCTCGCCGCGTGCAGCCGTGAACGCACGGGTCACTCGCGCAGCATCCTAGAAAGGGCGGAGTGATATCGCGGCATGTCCACCACACGGACACGCCTCTTGCGTCTGTCTTCGCAGTCCTGGGCCGGAATCGCAGCGTACTGATTGGCTGAGAAGGACGACGGGACAAGCTCGTCTGCTGGGCACTGGCCAGACCCATTGGCACAGGGGTCGGAAAGGCAGCAGCCAACGAATTCCGTCGAATTAGCTTCGCAAACGTAAAACTGACCTTGGTCCGGGCACCGGAGGCCCAGTTTGCCAGGTGCAACGGCCATCACGACTGCATTGACGATTGCTTGCTGATGCGGAGGCGGATGTGGATGGACCGGGTGATTTATCTCCATGGCTGGCTGGGGCTGGGAGTCTAGAAGTGAGAAGCGAAATCTAGCTGGCGTTTTGCCGCCTCGTCGTGCCAAGCATGTCGGGCGCCAGGTCGGCGCCTAGGCCCCAAGGAGGGTGCGCAGACATGGCTGTCGTCGCCCTTCACCACACGTTGAACAACGGGCTGCAGCCTTCTTCTGGCAGTCGGCAGAGCGTCATTGTCTGCGTCCTGATCTGCATGATCATGAGCATGAGGGCTGAACGGTGCGTCCCTTGCTTCGCTGTCAACTGATGGCGGCAGAGCCTGTCGGGCTGCCCCTGTCCGGGCCATGCTACGTCAGCCTTGACTTGAGTAAAATAGACTGGCACGGTCGAACCAATAATAAAATGGCGCAAGGCGCTGAGATGTTCAATCTGTGATGCGTCTCCGACCGTCGTTGCCTGCAGTACAGCTGTGGGGGTTGCGATAGATCTGATATCGCGTCCATTTGGTCATAACAGCGGGAGACCTTCCAAAGCATACAGCGAACACGCACAGAAGGCACACCAGGTGGGCTATCGGCAGCCGATGAGTCTTCGTCATCACACTTGCGTATGCTTGCCAGGTTGAACAGCACAAAGAACGACATGACAGAACCAAGGACCAAAACATCGAAGAGGAAGAAGCTGGCATGAAGACTATATTCACTTAAGTGCGCAAAGAATGGTCGGGCCCGCTGTCACTCTTCTCGTCTGAAAGGCATGTGATCCTAACGGGATGGTGGTACCTAGAAGCACCCGTCTCGCCGGTCTCGGGACCTTCCAGCCGGTCTTGGTGCAAAGTCAAGCCGAGCGAGACGATCTTGCGAACCGTGTCGCTATGGGAGATCGTGTCATCTAGGCAGAGAAGAGTAGGCATGGCTGATATGAAACGGTCGTCACAACATCAGGCAAGTGGCTCAGGAGTTTGTAGGCAAGAACAATCAAGCAAGGCCCATCAAATGAGTAAGCTATTTCGTTGCAAGCCTGCGGTACTGGGACTCGTAAGACCGACTTGAGAGGCTAAGGTCTGTTTTGGGCAGTTGATCCACGCCCGACAAGAGTGCACCTGAGGGGCTGGTGGGTATAAAGCCAGTGTACCCAAGAAAGGGGCATCGTCTCCCTTTACCGGTCACTCTATCCATACTCCTCTCGTCCATCCCCTCTCGTTACCATACCCTCTGTCCATACTCCTCTCGTCCATCCCCTCTCGTTACCATACCCTCTCATCATTCCCTTCCTCACCATCCCCTCTCGCCACCATACCACTTTAGTCACCACTAGATTTTCTTGTACCTGCCCTTCCACGATGCCATCAGAAAGGGCCTCCGGTGGTTTTCATGACCAGGACAACCAATTCTCTCACACCCGAGCTTCTTCAGGCGATACAGAGGACTTCACTAACGATCCCCGCTACCGTATTGTGAACCAGGTGCACCAGCAAGAGGAGCATGGTGGTGATAAACGCACTTCCGTCGCCAGCATCCGTTCCAGCGAACATTCGATACTGTACTACAGCGAACACTCAAGAATTCGTGACTCGAAGCGAAAGCGACCTGAGCCAGATGAGTCGGACGGGTCGCGTTCTCCACGTGCGCAACGTCAACGTGTAAATTGCGTCTCGGACCCCCAAGACAACGCCTATGATCAACCGTCGAGCATAAAAGAGAAGATTGGTCTTCCTTGGGGCGGACAATCCAAACTCCCACTGTGCTCGCAACCTCAACCTCGTTGCACCAAGGTGTCGGAAAGCTTCATTTCGGCTACTGCACATCCTGGCCCAGACGAGAACCACTCCAGGCCTTTCCCAGATGACAATATTGAAGAAAGCCAAATCGACGACGGCAAACTGCAAACCCATTCTCTGCGGCCTCTAGTGGCCTGCCCCCGTCGCAGCTATAGTTTAGCGACGGTCCTCAACGATGAACCAGGGGCTCGGAATGCAGAACGACACAACCGGTTACCACGTCGGAGAGATCACATACCTCAAGGATATGGTGACCATGTCGAACGTGGTCTTAGAGGCGGCCAAGAGGAAGATGCCCTTGGGAACGCCCAAGCCAAGGATTTCTCGGAGCTTCCGCCTACGTCTATTTCTGTACTCCAATATCCTTCTCCGTACCTAATTTCGGGCCCTAGTGGCCTCTCAGCGCAGTCTATCCAAGAGCTCCTCAGGCCCGATCACAGCCCTGTTCTGTCAACTGTGTCAGACGGTCCTCCATGCTTTACTCTATCTAGCGTTGTAGCGATCGCCCGGGATAAGCGGACGTCGGTTGCCTGCAAATACTGTCGCAAGAGGAAGGTGAGTCTGTTCCAGACGAACGCTCGACGCCTCGTCCCTTTTCTACACAGCCTCTCTGACTTGAACGTAGATTCGTTGTGGAGGACCTCAGTCTGGGAGCGAAGAGAGGTGTAAGAATTGCAGCAAGTTGAACAGAGAGTGCATCTTTGCACCGGCGTCCCCCATCAGCTTGATAGCCGTTACTCCTCATCCCTCCAGGTCTGCTGGAGGGCCGCTTGGAAGAACTATGTACGGGCCAAGTGCCCAGCCGCCTCCGTCCAACTCGACAGGTCTTTGTCAAGATACTCAACCGCCACGTTCATTGTACAACGGGACATCCTTGACTCCCACAATTCCATACCCGCTGGCCCCTGGTCGATCACTTGACCATTCATTACGCCAATCTTACGGCTACAACGAGGGAAGTATGGGCTCTTCACTACAACCAAGATCAACTGGGTCCGGTAATCCCCTGGAGAGATCCCATACAACGTCCGACTCCGATATACAAGGAAATGGACTGTCGGTCGATGCGCCGTCAAACATCCATGTGCCGGCCCCGTCGGACGGCTGCCCTCAGCGCTTGCTGCCAGATCAATCAATGTCTGTCTTGCCCCCATCTGCATTGCCTATCCTTCGCTCAGACCTGGGACTTTCTTAGGATCGACGACCTTGATAACGCCGTTTGTGGCATTGATGGGGCATTTCCTTGTCCTTATTGTTCCAAATCCATTGGCACAGAGAAAAACCTAGCGCGACACCGCCGTGAAGTCCATGGAGAGGGTGGGTTTGTTAGGAGCCGGTACTCCTGTTCAGAACCTGGGTGCTCTCGTGGCCAACAAAACAACGGGTTTCCACGGCTTGAGCAAGTTCAAGAACATTTTCTGAAAAAGCATCGAAAAGGAAAAAAGACACAGAACGGTACAAGGGCGGCGCAACCCGGTCGACAGGGAGGATTGCAAGCCAGGACCAGTGTTAAGGGGCCGAAATGAATGCCGGGATCAGCAACGCATCACAGCTAGGATCACTACAAATACGGCTTCTTGTTTATTTCGGGACGAGTAGGGACTAGGGTTAGCCAGCATCACCCACGTGAGAGACCGGTGTGCGGCTTCTAAGCCGACATCTGTCAAATCAAGCTGATGGGTACATATGACGAGGCGGGCAAGCCACCATGAAAAATGTTTAAGCGAGAAAAGGTTTAAAGGACATACACCGAGGCTGGAGATGGAGATCATCACTGAGTGAGCGTTTCGCATGTCGATGAGGAGTGGGACATCCCTTCCTGGAGCTATGCAGTCTCCTTTTTCGATTGGGAACATGATACCTTGTCTATTCGTTGGCCTGTACTGGCTGTGGACGTTCGTGGCTGACAAAACATCCTGTACCAATAATACGCACTTAAATATCAGGGCACTCAAGCGTCAGGCCACTCATGCATAAGGGCGGTCAGTTAAATTTCTGTGACCGGGTACAAGGGCCGGGAAAGGTCTATCCTCAGTACTTAATCTTGACTTTGCGCTGCGGAGTCTATTTGCGAATGCACCACATCCTTGGCCGAGGCGCCCCAATCGGAAACAGTGCTACCAGTCCTGATGTTGAATCAAATGATTGTTCATCTTTAAAAAGTGGGAATAAGCTCGGCTTCGTTCAAACCTGGATTTTCAAATATCCCACAGCTTTGCACTCGGTAGACCCTTTCTCGCAGCCAAGGGGCTATTCTGGCCAGGTTCACCATGCATGCCCAAGACCAAGACGGAGAAAGAACACAGTTGACATTCGCGACTCCAAAAACCAATTCCAGTTGGCGAGCTATTCTCACAGAAAGTATAAATTGAAGGCCGCATTGGCTCTTTCACTGGTCGTGGCTCGTCGTTCATCGAAAAAGCGTACCAAACCCCGACTTCAACTACAACCAACCATGGGCCGCGCTCGCGCTTTGATCGCGTGTTCTTATCTCATTCACCAGAAATTATCCGCTGAAATCGGTTTGGAGTGATTTCAGTTGGATCAGACGTCAGATAGAAGACCTTC
>NW_021167543.1:0-6366 GCF_003724135.2 Verticillium nonalfalfae | reverse complement strand
ATTAAAGCTAATTTATATATTAATTATATTATTAATTAGATTAAGAGATATTAAAAAATATTTTTAATATTAATTATTAAAGCTATTAAATAATAGAATATAATAATATAAATTATAATATATAAGTATATTCTTATCGATAAAGAGTTTAAGATTAATTAATAAAAGCTTATAGTTATTAGTAAATATTATAAAATTAAAAAACCTATATATAGTATAAAGGACCTCTTATTATAAATTAAGCTTAGGTTTTAATTTAATTAAGTAAAAAGATCTAGACGTAATCGTAAAGTAAGAAACCTATATAAGTAATAGTCGCTAGATATAGTCCTCTGCGATTACGCTAAGGTATAGTAACTATAGCTAGCCTAGATATAATATCCGATTATATTAAATATATATAGATTATATTAGAGTAGACGATTTTAAGTAAAGACGAATTAATTTTCGGTATTATAGTTAATTTCGTAGGGGTTATATATTAATAAGTATAATAGGGTAGTCTATTCGCCTAGGTAGTCTACTCGCCTAGGAAGTATATTATCTATATTATCTATATTTACTAATTCTTCTATATTTTATTATCCCTATTACTAACCTTATACTTTATATTACTATTATTATTAATTCTATTATTATTACGATTTTACTTAAGCTATAATATAGTAATACTAATATTAAGCTAATTATATTAAGATTATACTTATTAGCGAAAATAATACTTAATATAGAGTAAATATAAGAATATACTTTAATTATATAATAAATTACTAAAAGTAAAGCTAAGAATAAAGATTAAGTTATTACTAAATATATCCTTAGGGTAACTAAGGTATTAAAGAATAGCTTAGTTATTATTAATAAACTTAAATCCTTATTAAGAATATTAAAGCTATTAATTTATTTATTAATATTTATCTAATTAAAGAAAATATATGTATTATTAATAGTAGAGAGACCTAGGACGCTTTTAATTATTACTCTAAATTAAAGTAAAGTAAAGATAGAATATAGGAAATTATTCTATTAAAGATAACGAAAAGTAAAGCTAAAATTAAAGGATCTATTAATCTATTATAAGACCTATAAATATTTAATATATATAACTCTAATATAGAGAATCTAGATACTTTAGAACCTTGGTATTTAGATATATTATTCTTAAGCGATAAGAGTAGACCCTAGGTTAGATTAGAAGTATAAAGATATAAATATAATATTAGAAATAAGATTAATAAAGTAATAAAGTATATTAATACTATACTTTAAAAGAAATATATTAATAATTATTAAGTTTTTTTATAAATTTATAATAAAAAATTAAAAACTATATCGATATTAATATATATAATTATAAATACTTTTATCTATTAAACTCCTAGAAAAGAATATATTATCTTTTAAACGAAGACTAAAAACTATAAACGTAATATCTATTTATACTTCTAATAGATCTTTATTCTAAAGGATTAATATATAAATAGAAAGTATATTCTCTATTTTATTAAGTATATATATTAATATTTAAAATATAAAATTAAATTCTAAATAAAAGTAATTAAATAAATACTTTTATATTCTATAATTAGATATCCTTTTATATATAATATAATTAAGAGTATTATTTATAATTTAAAATATTAAATTAAAATAGGAGAAATACTTTTATTAAATTACGAATATAGAGAAGAATAGATTATATAGCTTTAAATTATATATTAATTTATTATTAAAGTAAATATATTTATATAAAATTTACTAGAATTTAATAAATTAATATAAATCTATTAAAAATAGCTCTTTTTCTTAAATAATATTTAGAAAGATAATAAAGTTTATTTAAGAGATTTATTTATTATAGCGGATATAATAGGGAAAAATAAATTTACTTTAATTATCTATTAATAAAAATATAATAGAGTTTATTATTAATTAGAATAAAATAATATTTTATTACTTTTCTTTATTATAATATTTTTAAATATCCTAATCTTTATATTAAAAGATATAAATAAAAACGAGTTTTTTTTTTAAATAATAAAGAAGACTTTATTACCTTTAATAGAGAATAATTCTTATATATTCTAGTGAATTTATTAAAAAGATAATATTTAATTATTAATAGGATTATTAAATTAATTATTAAATTTATAAATAATAATAATAATAATAATTAAGAGAATAATTTTATTTTAGAATATATAGAGTTTAAGCTTAATATATTAATAGATTTAATAATAATACTTTTATATTAAATTATTAGAAAATAGAATAAAATTATTATTATTTAAATTATAATCTTAGCTTATATAGATAATATATTAATAAAAGTATCTCGATTCTAGGATAAAGTAATATAAAGTAGTACCTCTCTAAATAATATATATATCTTAATGAAATCTATTTATAATAGAGTAAAGATTCTAGAAGATATAATAAAAGGAGTTAATAGTAAGACTTAGTCTTTAATTTCTACAATATCTATTATAGAACGATAACTTTTAACTTTATCGCTATTAGCTCGATTATATTCGATAGTAGATATAGAGACCTTAATAAAGACTCTATTAATATAATTAAATAAATTATAATCTAAATAACTATTTTTAATAGGACTATCGCTAATATAAACGCTATTCTAATAAACCTTAATAAAGCTATTATTATCCTCGATCTATTAGACTTCTTCGCTAGCTATAGTATAATAATTAGCTATATCTTCTTCCCTAATTATATTAACGTCTATACCTATAATTATATTTATATTAATAGTAGTTAAGTCTATTAAAGCTTTATCTATTATAGCGATTATAATTAAAGGTAAAACTAGAAGTAAGATAATTATCTTATTAATAGAACTAAATACTCTAAGCGATAATTATAAACTATTATAGCTTAATATTAAGAAATACATTAAACTAGAAACTAATCCGCTAATTAAGAAGTACTATTATAATAAGCTTTAAATATAATAGTATTTCTAATTATAAAAATAGTCCTAGATATATATAAGGATAATTATTAGAATATATATAGGATTAATAGAGTATATATAAGACTAATAGAATATATAGGATTAATAAAATATATATAGGATTAATAAAGTATATAGTAGATTAATAAAATATATATAAGATTAATAGAGAGTATATAGGATTAATAGTATATATATACGATTAAGATAATAGAAATAATAAAAGGAATAATAGATTACCTTTAATATTATAGGATTAATATATAGATATAGAATCTACTATTTATAGATAGTCTATAATAAAATAAAAGAACGATAAGAATAGATTAACTATATAGCTTATATAAATAGCTATAAGGATATAGTACCTTAAGGAGGTGATAGTATTAGGGGCACCTAAGTAGAAGGTGCCTCTAGCCTAGGGCTCCTAGCGGACTTAGACTCCGCTAGAGTCCTAGGCCCGAGGCACTCCACCCTATATATAAGGGTATTATCCTATATATAGATAGTACTAAGTAGCTTAACTATTTATAATACTCTATATATACCCCTAAGTAAGGTCTAATATATTATCTATATAAACTAAAATCGTAATTTAAATAGTAATAATCTTATTCTATTTTCTAATAATTTAATATAAAAGCGCTATTATTTATTAGGGGTTAAGGGTCTGAGAAAAGGTATAGTTATTATTAGGAGACTACTCTATAAGTAGGAGGGTGCCTAGAACTAAGCTATAAGAGCTGCTAGGGTATAGGCTACCTAGTAATAGGTGAATAGCACTAAGTGAATACCCTAGAAGCTCCTAGGTGAATACTGCTAATACTATTAAGTCTATTAATGTATTAAGCTTAGATGCTATATATTCTAAGATATAATTATTCTCTTAATTATTATTATTATTTATAAATTTAATAATTAATTTAATAATCTTATTAATAATCTTATTAATAATTATATATTACTTTTCTAATAGATTCGCTAGAATATATAGGAATTACTATTTATTTAAAGTAATAAAGTCCGTTTTAGTATTAAATAAGAATAATTTATTTTTATTTATATCTCTTAATATAGAGATTAAGATATTTAAAAAAGTTATAATAAAGAAGGGTAATAAGATATTATTCTATTTTGATTAATAATAAGCTCTATTATACTTTTATTAATAAATAATTAAAGTAAATTTACTTTTCTCTATTATATCTATTTATATATTAATCCTTTAGAATAAAAGTCTATTAAAAGTATAAACGGATATTATATTTATAGCTTTTAATCTTTATTAAGAAGATATTATATTCTTTTCTAAGAATTAAATAGATAAAAATATCTATAGCTATATATATTAATATTAATATAGCTTTTTATTCTATATTATAGATTTATAAGAAGATTAAATAATTATTAATATATTTCTTTCTAAATATTATATAAATATACTCTATTACTCTATGAATCTTATTTCTAATATTATATATATATCTCTATATCCTTAATTAAATTTCAGGTTTATTTTTATTACTTAAGAAAGTTATATATATTAAATATTTATAAATCTCATGATAGATTAACGAGTCTTTTAGTTTTAGCTTTACTTTTCTTTATCTTTAATAGAATAATCTCTTATATTTTCTTTTTATTTTATTTTAATTTAGAATAATAATTAAAGGTATCTTAAGTCTCTCTATTATTAATAATATATATATTTCCTTTAATTAAATAAATATTAATAAATAAATAAATAATATTAATATTCTAAATAGAGGATTTAATTTTATTAATAATAGTTTAATTATTCTTTAATACTTTAATTACTTTAAGGATATATTTAGTAATAGCTTAGTCTTTATTCCTAACTCTACTCTTAACGTTTTATTATATAATTAAAATATAATTGTTTATTTACTTTTTATTAAATATTATCTTTACTAATAGATATAATCTTATTATAATTAATTTAATATTAATACTATTATATTATAGTTTAAATAAGATTATAATAATAATAGAATTAATTATAATAATAATATAAAATATAAAATTAATAATAAAGATAATAGAGGTATAGAAGAGTTAATAAGTATAGATATTAAGGTAATTATTTTATATTATATTCTTTCCTTTATTTTTCTTCTTTATTTATCCTTTTAATCTTTCTATTATTATATCATTACTTATTTAGTCTTATTAATTAGACTCTTATCTCGATATTAATAAATAGAATCTAATTAATAAAAGTTATTTCTAGCTCTTAATAATTAGCTTACTATATCTCTAAATCCTTTATTAGGTTTCTTAATTTATATTTATATAATAAGTTATTTATAATATATAAGATATCTATTTATTAAATTTACTTCTTTAGCCTTTCTATTTAATAAGATATTATAAATATAATCTTCTTAATAATTATTTTACATATTTATTTAATAACCTATTAACTTTATATTACTCTTTATTAACCTTTAATAAGATTAATTTAATAATAGATAATTACTATACTTAAAGGTTATTATCTAAAAGGTATAGGATTAGCTAATTAATAGATATTATATTATATATTCTCTATTTAATAAAGAATTTTAATTTATATACTATAGGGCTTTTCTTTTATAAAATTATAAATAGTCTAATATACTATTAACTCTATTTCCTTTATAATCTACTAAGAAGCTTATATCCTTTATTTAATTTAAGGAATACTTTTTTACTAACCTCGAAATATATAGCTTAATATTTCTTATTATAGGCTTTCTTAACTTAAATATATATATAAATTATAAATATTTATACGTTTTATTAATATAGTTTCTTTATTATCTCGATAATTTCTATATCTTATATCTTTATAATTAATTAATCTATAATTAGATTAAGCTTAAATCTTAATTATAATTTATTTAAAGTATAATTAATAAGATATTATTTAGTATTATTAAAAGTAAATTAAAGTAAGATTAGAATATCTATTTAAGGTAAATTAAACGATAATATATAATATCTTAAAGCTATCTTAATTATTTAATTCTTTTATTTTAATAAATCATTAATCTATAAATATTATATAATTAAAAATAGTAAATTTACTTTAAATACTTTAAATATATTCTTCTAGAATAAATGAATAAACTTAAAGTCTCTATTAAAGATAATTATTAATAATAAACTTTAATTAATAAATAAGAGACCTTTAATAAATAAGATAATTTAATCTTAAATATAATATTCTATATTACTTAATATAAATAAAGTCTTCTTAAAATATATATCTATTATAATTATTATTAAGTCGAGGATTTATATTATTAAGTTTAATAGTCTCTAGAATAAATATTATATTAATACCCTAAGTAATCTAATAATAAAGTTAATTATAATAATATAGAATA
>NW_021167542.1:0-6382 GCF_003724135.2 Verticillium nonalfalfae | reverse complement strand
ATAGATACGACTTAGAATATAGAGCTTAGTAGGATTAATAGTATAAAGGCTATAAGATAGGTAAGGTTTATAATCTAAGTAAATAGTAATATCGAAGGGCGATTTATAATAGCCCGCTTATATATTAAAGTATAAATAATAGAATACCTTAGTATTAATCTCCTCCTTAGCTAGGAATTTCTAATCCTAAATTAAATAGATATCTTAAACTCTCTTAGCTATATTAGAATTAGGATAGCTAAAGGAATCTAAATCCCCGCCTTAATTTACTCTAAAGTTAATTTAATCCCCTAAAAAGCCTTCGTAATTAAGAAGATAATAATATACTTTAATTAAATTAAATAAATATTATTTACTAAGAAAAGATCTAAAGATTTAAAAGCTATAGCCTTCTATTTATATTTATAATAAAAGGTAACCCGTATTTCTTAATAAATAGAATAATAAGAATCCTAGTAAAAAACGGAGGGGATAAACCTATAATAATACTTAGGAAATCCCCCCTCGGAATATTAAGCCTTTTTAATATAGATAATAATCTATATATCCTGCTAAACGAAATAGCTCGTTTCCTTAAGAGAAGGAAGATTAAGTAAAACGTTAACGAGGACGATATAGAGGAATTAAGGATAAGAATTAATAGATACTTAAACGCCGATTTTAAGCTAGGGATTATTAAGAGCTTAGTTACGTTAATAGAGATAATATTAAAAGGAGTTAAGATCTTTAAATATAATAATTACTTTATAGCGAAAATAGTTAAAATTATAGTAAAATACTTAAAAGTATAGAATAATATAGGGATTATTAGAGTACTACTAAGCTAAGAGCTTAAAATCCTATTAATCGATAGATATTATAATTAAAAGATCGATTAAAGATCGTACTTTAATAGTTTCGAGGATAGAGAGTTTCTTAATTAAATACTTAATAATCTCTATAAATAAAGAAGATTTAAATAAATAATAGACCCTATACTATTTAAAAGCCCGGTCTTTATAGTCTAGAGAATAGTAAATAATATATATAAGGGCTAAATAATAATAGACCTTTAAACTCTAAATAAAGTTATTATATTAAATATATACTTAATATTACTCTAATTATCTATTATCGAAAAATTAAAGGGGAAATAATATATTACTATAATCGATATATACTTATTCTTCTATTAATTTCTAATAAAGAGGGAATATAAGGAGTATTTTACGATTATTAATTACTAAGGATAGGAATAACCTAAAGTAACGCTAATAAGCTTCTATAATTCGCTAATATATATATAGTATTTTATAAACTAACTCCTCTATAATTATAATAAATACGCTATAGTATTTATAAACGATATTATAATAGTATTAGATATAGAGGACGAATATATAATATACTTAAACGTAATCTTAAACCTCTTTTCTTAAAAGGGAATCTCGCTTTTAATATCTAAATCGTTTATCGAGTACTTATCTATATAGCTCCTTAGCTTTAAAGTTAATATTCTAAGGTTATTAAATATAAATAAACGTATTAATATATTAAGAGAGGTAATACCCTTTAATAACTTAAAGAACTTAGAAAAATAGATTAATATAATTAACTAGCTCCGATATTTTATACCTCGATTTATTAATAAGATCGAACTACTCTAAAGCTAGAAATCCGCCCTCTTAGCTATAGCTAAGATAATAAATAAAGATACTAAGAAAGCGAGAAAGATTTTTATTTAGGTAATTAATATCGACTTTACTAAAGAAGAAGCTATAACGTTTAAGGATATAATAAATATATTATATATTAATATCGCCCTCTTTTATTAAAATCCCTATAAGATCTTATTTATCTAATTTAATATATTAAAGGAATATAGTTTCTTTACTATACTCTTCTATATTATAAATAAAGAAGCTTAATTATTAAAAGGAATAATTAAATACTAAATAGTCTACTTAATCCTCTATTTTAATAAAGTACTTAATACTATTAAAGCTAAATATTAGCTAATAGAGTTAAAGGTCGTATACTTTATATAGGTTATATATAAGATAAGAATAATAATATAATTAATACGAAAACCGTTAATAATCGTTCTTATAGATTATATAGTAATAATAGATATTATAAAGTAAACTACTCTAATAATTATTAATAAAACGTAATTAAATATAAAGCTAATACTATTATCGGAATTCCTAAGCTAGTTCTAGCTAGATTACTAATATATTCTAAGTAAAACGAATATTATAGCTAATACTCTATTATAATTACCGGGACGCTTAGTATAATAGGACGGCCTAAGCGAACTAAATAAGATCTAAGACGACTAAGTAATCTTTATATATAGTAATATATATATAGATATTAACTTCTAAAAGAAGCTACTAAAAGGATATAATAAAGACCTATATTAAAGCTATATTATAATATAAATTAAGGAAATAGATACTTTAATTAAACTCCCCTTTAAGTTAAAGGACGGGCTATTATATAATAAGGATATTAATAAGAGATACTACCTCTATATCCCGAGGAACTATCTAGAGTATATCCTAGAAGAATTATATAATTATAAGTATTACTTTAGTAAATACTAAATATAATATAATATAATCGCTAAGTTTATTATATTATAACTCTAATTCGTAATTAAGAAGTATATTATAAACTATAAAGTATATAAACTAAACTAAACTAATTAAGTAAAACTAATAAGAGTACTTTAACTAATCCTAATACTATTTATTATATTTAATATAATTACTATAAACTTTATTATTAGAATATTAATTATATTATTAATAGGAATATTATAGTAGATTAAAGGCTTCGAAGTCTTTAATACTATATAAACTATAATAGATATCTTTAATAAAAGTACGATCTTAATTCTAAGCTATATAGGATATATAGCCTAAGACTAAGTAAGAATTAATATCCGAATACTCTAATTAATAAACTAAAGAATACTTAAATCTATTATCTTAGATAGGGATAGGAAATTTATATCCGAATACTAAAAAGGATTATAAAAAGAGATTAAAACTAAACTAAACTTCTTAATAGCTTAGTATCCCTAAATTAATAAAGTATTAGAAAAGAAGAACTAAATAATTAAAATAATTATTAGAATATTTACGTTTAATAATCTAGATATCCTATAGATAAAAAGAATTATTATACTTTAATTTAACCTAAATAACGCTTTTAATATAATAATAAGTATATTAGCGAATAAAGTTATATATAGGTTTAAGATAAATATAATATTAAATATACTTAGAGACGCTAATTAAGAAATAAATAAAGAGGTCTTCTAAGAAGAAGCTTAGCTAGCGATCGCACTAATATAAATAGCTATAAAAAGGTAATATAACGCTAAGTACTATTAAATAACCTTTATATTTAAGGACTTTATAAATATTAAGCTTAATTATAAATATAATCTACTAAAGAAGCTATCCCTTAAACTTAATTAATAAAGATTCGGGCTATTATATATAATAAAGAGGATAAAAGCTTTAATATATAAACTCGAGCTTTTATTAATAATAAATATCTATTCTATAATCTCTATAACTTACTTCTTATTAGTAATAGCCCTAGGGGAAAGCGACTAGCCCCGACGATCTATATATTAAAGACTATTATTAATCTAAAAGGAAGATATAATATAATAAGCTAAACTATACGAATACTTCGAGGTCGAGAGGGTATTCGACGAAAGGAAGACTAAGCGAGGTAAAGGATAACTTAGAATAGAGTTCCTAATTAAATAGAAAAGCTAGCTAAGCTAATATAACGTCTAGATATTAAAGGACGTAATAATAGCTAATAATCTAATAATAGCTTTTAGGGTAATAAGAGATAAAGCTATTAAGCTTAATAAAGTTAATAATAAAAGTAAAGAAATATAAGGATAGCTATTAGAATTAAGAGAACTTAAAGACTTAATATAAGCTTATCGATTAAGGAAATCGGGATATCGAGGTACTATAATAGTAAATAGCCCTAATAGCGCTATTACCTAGGAATAATAATATTTATAGCGAATAAGATCTAGATTAAATATAGCTTAACTTAATTAAATAATAATATAAGATTAATACGTATATATATAGTTTAAATTATAATTAACGCTTTAAACCTTTCTAAGTATACTTAATATAACCTTTTATCCTTAAAACTACTTTCCCCTATTACTATTACTAATATTATAATTACCTTAATTAATAAATACTTAAATATTAATAATTATAATATTATTATAATTACTTATAATACTAAATAAATAAATATACTTTATCGTCCCTATAAATACTTTCTATATTATATTATACTTAACCTTAATTATACCTTTTTAGGATAAGATATTCTACTTAGACTTCTATAATACGCGTATCTAGAAATATAAATACTTTACTTTTACTAGATATCTCTACTTATTAAAACTCTTTAATAATAAAAATATAATTAAGACTACTTATACTATATCCTAGGGATTCCTTAATTTATAGGGCTATAAAAATAAAACTACTTTAAAGTAATATAGAAATAAAGTTATTAAATATAGTTTCCTTAGCCCGATTAACGATACTTTTAATAGGGTAATATATATTAACGTTAATATTAAATAGCCGATTATAAAAGAGAATATTAAAGAAATTTATATTACTTTCCCCTAGCTAAATAATATTATAAAGAGATTAACCTATTTAGCTATTACTAAATAATAACTATAACCTATTACCTCTACTTTCGAAGACCTTATATCTAACTTATTCTTTATCCCTAATATCGAGAACGTTTACTTATAAATAGCTTAATTCCGGAACCTTTATAATTAAAAGTTTATTAGAGCTATTAAATATAATAACTTCGTAAATACTAGCTTTACGCCTAAGATCCCTAAGTATAATATATTTAAACGTATAATAACTAATACCCCTAGCTAGCTAACCCTAGGAATAGCTAATATTATAAGAAGCTACTATATTTATAATAGTAGCGATTATACTATTACGATTACCTTAATACCTATAATTACTTATAGTATTAATTATAAGGACTTTATTATTAATACTAAGAAACTAGCTATTATACTATATACTATCTTTATAAACTATTATAACGTTAATATTAAATAGATAATTACTAAAGAGTTCGTTATTAATATTAGCTAGATCGAGGGTAGCCTCGAGTTAGCTCTAACCGCTATTAAGACTATAATAACCCCTATATCCGAACTACCTATAATTATTAATTAGCGAATAGAGGTAATAGAGAGCGCTATTAAGTATAGTACTTCGAGGGTTAACCCTTTTAACGTTAATCGCGAATATATCGTTTACTACCTTTTTACTACCCTTAATAATACCTCCGATACCCCTAAGAAGCGCTACTATATTATTACCTCTACTAGTAATAATACTAAGAACCCGACCGCTATTACTATTAATAAGTTTAATATTATTATTAGAACTTCTATACTAAACGCTATAACCGATACTAATACCTATCCTATCTATAGTAAGAAAATATAGATATTCGATAATTATAGCCTTACTACTATTAATTAAAGTAATAAAATATTTATCGCTTTAATTATAATTATTAAGCTCGTAATTAAGTTTATTATTAATAAGATCGTAAATACTAATACTATATTAAGTCTTTTAATAACTACTATCTATTATATCTTAGTATTTACTAATTACTTATAGATTACTATTAATACTATTAATATCTCTAATAAATAAATAATTACTATAATAGCTAAAATCCGCTTATACTTAGAGGACGGTATTAAAGCCTCGCTAAAGGAATACGTATTTCGCTTAGCTAGTACTATCTAGTACCTCGAATCCTATAACGTCGAGCTAGTCTTTATATATATCTATATTACTAAATAAGAGATTAATAGCGATACTATAACTACTAAGAATATAATCCGCTTAAGCGGTAATAAACCTAATAATTAAGGATTATTTAATAGCGAGAGCTACTAAGCTATTAATATTATTTAGTAGGACGAACCCGTCTAAATAACGATACTTATAATAACGAATATATAGTTTATTTATATTCGATATAGCCTCGCTATCGTTATTTTAATTATTAATAGTAATTATAGAGAATAATTTAAAAATAGGGATAAAGAATAAAAGAATAATTATAGCGATCTTCTAGGATACTATATATAAATAAATAATATAACTAATACGCCTAAGAATCCTATAAATAATTACCCTAACCTAATCCCCCTATATAACGATTATTTATATATTATCCCTATTACGCCCCGTTTCCTTTAACTAATTAAGCTAATACTTTATTTATTAGGGGCACCCGTAGAAGGCGCTCTAGCCCTAGACTCCTAGCGGACTTATAC